>NC_057708.1:2660127-2828483 GCF_014466175.1 Vespula pensylvanica | reverse complement strand
GAAGAAGCGAAGAAGAAAGAAGCCGAACTAAAGAAGAAACAAGAAGAAGAAGAAACAAAAAGGAAAGAGGCTGAATTGAGAAAGAAACAAGAGGAAGAGGAAGCGAGAAGAAAACAAGCTGAATTGAAGAAGAAAAAGGAAGAAGAAGAAGCAAAGAAGAAGGAAGAAGAAGCTAAGAGGAAAGAGGCTGAATTGAAGAAGAAAAAGGAAGAAGAAGAGGCAAAGAAGAAGGAAGAAGAAGAAGCCAAGAAGAAGAAGGAAGAAGAAGAAGCAAAGAAGAAGGAAGAAGAAGCAAAGAAGAAGAAGGAAGAGGAAGAAGCAAAGAAGAAGGAGGAAGAAGAAGAAGCAAAGAAGAAGAAGGAAGAAGAAGAAGCAAAGAAGAAGAAGGAAGAGGAAGAAGCAAAGAAGAAGAAGGAAGAGGAAGAAGCAAAGAAGAAGAAGGAAGAAGAAGAAGCAAAGAAGAAGGAAGAAGAAGAAGCAAAGAAGAAGAAGGAAGAAGAAGAAGCAAAGAAAAAGGAAGAAGAAGAAGCAAAGAGGAAGGAAGAAGAAGCAAAGAAGAAGGAAGAAGAAGAAGCAAAGAAGAAGAAGGAAGAAGAAGAGGCAAAGAAGAAGAAGGAAGAGGAAGAAGCAAAGAAGAAGAAGGAAGAAGAAGAAGCAAAGAAGAAGGAAGAAGAAGAAGCTAACAGGAAAGAAGCTGAATTGAAGAAGAAAAAAGAAGAGGAAGAAATGAAAAGAAAAGAGGTCGAAATAAAGAAGAAACAAGAGGAGGAGGAAGCAAAGAGGAAAAAAGAGGAAGAAGAAGCAAAGAGAAGAAAAGAGGAAGAAGAAGCAAAGAAAAAAAAACTAGAAGAAGCAAAAAGGATCAAAGAAGAGGAAGAAACTAAGAGGAAAGAGGCTGAACTAAAGAAGAAACAAGAGGAAGAGGAAGCAAAGAGGAGAAAAGAAGAAGAAGAAGAGGCAAAGAAAAAAAAACAAGAAGAAGAAGTAAAAAAGAAAAGAGAAGAGGAAGAAACTAAGAGGAAAGAGGTCGAACTAAAGAAGAAACAAGAGGAAGAGGAAGCAAAGAAGAAAAAAGAAGAAGAAGCCAAAATGAAAAAAGAAGAGGAAGAAGCAAAGAAGAAGGAAGCGGAACTAAAGAAGAAAGAAGAAGAAGAAGTAAAGAAAAAAGAAACTGAATTGAAAAAGAAACAAGAGGAAGATGCGAAGAAAAGTGAATCAAAGAGGAAAGAAGAAATGGAACTTCAAAAAGAAGCATATGAGGAATTGGAAAAACACATCGAAAAAGCTACATTGGTACAAATTTTACCAGAACAATTGGAGAGGTCGATCGAGGAAGCTAGGGAAATACATCAGAAAGAATTACCAGAGCATATAGACAGAATCGTCGAAAAACACGAGTTGGAACTTCAAAAAGAATATTTAATGGAACGTGGAGAATCATCGACGGAATCGCCAAAGCACTCTATGGAAATTGCAGGTAAAGAAAGTGAATTGATGCAGATACATTCAAAACAGACGGAGCATAAAGAAGATATTTCAATGCAAGATAAGGGTTTGGGTAAGGATATGTCAACTGGGAGACGTGTTATAAAGGAAGAAACAACTATAATATGGAAGGTTCAAGAAGATGGAAGCTTAGTGCAAGAAAAAGTGACAAAGACCGTTCAGATCGAAGGGGATGAAGATGTGCCTGTAACCACAGAAATAATGAATGTTCCTGAAACTAGTTTAGAACCAAAAGTGCTATACGAAGCACATTATACTGCTGCTGATTTGGAGGAAAAGTTGAAGGAGGATACTAAGATCGAAATAAGTAAAAAAGATCAAGTTACTGCGTTTATTCCGGAAGTACAAAAAGAAAAGACTGAAGATTTAGAAAAAGAAAAATTAGAAGAGGATAAGATTCCTCTTCAAAAGTCCACGATAGAAAGTGATAGTAAGCTAACGAAAAAAGAATTTGAATCGCGTATACCGATTTCGATGGCTAAAGTTGAAAAAGATAGAAATCACAAAGAATCGAGAAGCAAAACTTCGACAGAGTCGAAACGTTTGTTAGAGAAATCAGAAATCGATAAATCGAGCGCACCACAGGAAGAGCCTAGCATCACATCACCCGTGGATAAGAAGAAAGAATTTGAATCTCGTATTCCTAAACGTATCATAGATACTTCTGCAACTAAATCGTTTGAGAAAGATATTAAAAAGGGATATCACGTTAAGACGGAAACGGAAACTTGCACGGTGACCGAGAAGAAATCCTCCAGCCAAGAAACAACTTCCAAGAGTGAAACTCAAACGTTTTCTAAAACTTTTACCGATCCACATAAAGCATTTAAATTGCTCGAGGATATGAGCGAGAAAGATACAATAAAACTATCTAAAGTCGATCATAAAGCTTCCAGTAAGTTAGAAAAGAAAGAAGTTGTATCTTCCGAAATTTCTAAAGGCACGGACAAATATATCGTGCACGAAGAAAAAGAACAAATCGAATGTAAGAAACTATCAGAATCCAAAATGAAAAAGGAATCGTCGACTGAAACTGTAGAAAAAGAGGAAAGTAAAAGCAAGAAAGTAGACGAAACGGCTGTTCAAAAGATGTCGATAAATTTACAAGATGGACAAGAAACGATCGATGCAAGCGCTTCGAAAAATAGAGTCGAAGCCAAGAAGGAACAATTATCTAAAAAACTTGAAGACAAGGAAGGTATAATGACTGAGGAATCTGGAGTCAGTAGACTGAAGGAAAGTGATATCGATATAGCCGTTAGAATACATAAAGAGGATGTTGAAAAAAAGAAAGTTGAAGACACCGGAGAACCTCCAGTGACATCTAAAATATTCGAAGACTTAGGAAAAGTGGAAATGGTAACTAAAGGAGAGTCGCATAAAGAAACTGTTGAAAGTTTCGATGCAAGACACTTTATACCTAGCAGCAAAGTAGAAGAGAAGTTGGTATCCGTTGAAAAAGATGGAAAGCCAGAAGAAAAAGCTCAAGTCCTGAGCCATGAAACTTTGGAAGAAAAACAACGACGTGCTGCAAAAGAAATAGAGGCTAGGCAAATAGTGGAGTGTCTTATAGAATCGATCGAAAATGAAATAACAAAAAGATCGTCTATAACGGAAGATCCGAAAGCTGCCATCATTGACAGTAATTATTTACAGCAAGTTATTAAAGAAAGCGTGGAAACGGATCATGAAAAGTTAGCTGATGATTTAACGAAAAAATTCGAAAGTATTATGAAGAGGACAATGGACGAAGAATTGGTAGAATCTACAAAGGACACTGACTCTACCGCGGAATCGGCAAAACTAAGATCGTCTATACACGAAGAAGAGAAAAGATCTACCAGAGATAGCATGAGTATAAGCGAGGATATAACGAAGGACGAAGAGTCTTCGATTCACGATAAAGACGAAAGCTTCCTTTTATCTTCGTCACAGGCAAGATTACCTGAGAGAGACATCACAATGAGTCCAAGTAGTATATCGGATCAAATAGAGTTGGAAGAAACGATGGACGTTGATACGAATGAACTTGAAGACATTACCAAGCCAACTTCGAGTCCACAATCAGAAAAATTACGTTCTGATAGATCTAGCGCGCAAGCTGAATCGTTACAGAGAGAATCATACGAACCTCAATACGATATCAGCTTGCCAAAGGATAGAATATATGACGTTTCTGGAGCTAGAGTATTGGAGATCGTTGAACCAGGTATCGATAGTCAATCGAGACAAGATTCCGTCGATGTGCCATCTTTAGAAATGGACGAATATAAAATTTCTGAAGATACAGGAAAAACTATTTCATCCCTGCACGAAAGTGCAGCCGTAGATTCTTTGGAAAGGATTGCTCAAGAACGCGATATGACTTTTAGTCCTAGTACAGTATCGGAAGACATTAACGTTGACTACTCCCTGGTACACGAACAGATCCCTACGACAACAACGGAAAAATACGAAGTCAGTGTAAAAAGAGCTGATAGTTTTGAAATCGAAAGTCCACCTCTTGTTTCACCAAGATTAAAAATAAGGCACGATCTTGAAATAAAGCCAGTCAATTGGATGATCGGTGATGAGAAAATCGAAATATCTGAGACCCTACAACCTTCGCAGGTCTTCAATCAAGAATTAGAGGAATATGAGACGACTATAAAGAAGCAAAGATTATCTTCCCAAAGCGAATCAGCTGATTTGGAACAAGAATCTGCTACAAAATCTTCAGAAGATCCAAGTGTTATAGAATCTATCAAGGAATCTGTAACAACAGGAGATACAACGGTGACCACAGTAATTAAAACAAAAAAGTTTACCGTCATCCCTGTCAGTGATCAAGACATAGAGAGTGAATTAATAGAAAATAAATTAGAAGTTAGCTGTCAAGAATTAGTGGATACTTTAAAACGTGAATATGAAGCTAAAACACCTACCGAAGATTTAACTGTCAGTATACGGCGACCTTTATCCTTAGAAGAAGCGAAAATAAAATTAAGTGAAATGAAACTAGTGGAATTAAGTAAAATCGAGACAACTACCGATCAACTTGAAATTTCTACCGAAAAAGAAAGCATTGACACTGCTAAAGAAATTACGTCCGTCTCTGAAGAAAAATCAGAAACTAAAGAAGAAGTTACGGAGCAAATTGGGAAAGACGAAGAGACCGGTGGAGAGCCATTAATAGAGAAATACGAGGATGATACAGTAAAGGATACTACTATGAGCAAAATTGGGCTTAGCTTGGAGGAGGTAGCAGAACCATTGAAGGAAGATGTAAAGCTTTTGGAAGACACCCAAACGCAAGATATTGCTGCTGGAGAAACATTGGAGGATGATGTTGATAAGGCTGTCCACGTGGACGATCTCGCGAAAAAATGGACGGAACCGAGCCTAACAAAAATAAAAATTTCTAGCGATGACTATAAAAGACACGTTGAGAAAGGTTTCGAAAAACGTGAGAAAGCAGCAAGAGCCAGCACGGTAACTTCTTCCGATACATGTGCCTTTAAACTAAAGAAAGACGATCTTCCAGGTGTTGATTTAAGCACGCGATATGCAATTACAGTTCTAGATCAAGTAGTTAAGAAAGAAATAGCGGAGGTGAAGGAGTCCTTAGAGGCCGCGAGGCAAGACTTGATAGAAGAACTCAGTGAGAACAGTGAGACTGTAATACAAATCAAAGACTCGCCTTCTGAATTTCGATTCAAATTACAACCAGAATCTATACCCAATGATTTACCCTTTTTATACAGACCTCCATCTTTGGAACAGATCGCCGTAGATATCGAAGGTATGAAGACGGAGTCGTTGATAACGAGCGAGGAAAAGCCTGATGAATCGAAAAGAGATGAGAAAGAAATTCCAGCTACGGAAAGTGGATCGGAAGAAATCGAGCTCGAAGCATCCGGCGACGAAATGGACAAAGAAAAGGTATGTATGGATATTGAGATGGAGCTAGACAAGTCTGAAACGGAAACTCTATCTGCCGTCCATGAAGAGAGTAAAGAAGACGACGATACGCGTCCTAGTCCCGTACCAGCCAGCAGATCATGCTCAGACGTAGAGTACAAAGACGAGAGTTCCTCCTCCTTGCATCCACCTCAACCAGTACCAAGGAGACGACATAAACCTGCACGGGCATCGAAAAAAGTTACTTCCGAAAGTGAGGTCGATCCTGGTTCCAGTTCGGGCGAGAGTAGCAACTATCAATCTTGCGACTACGAAATTGGCAGTGGAAGTAGACCAAGTTCTTCCGATGTAGAAGCCCTCCAGTCCGCTACGATGCCACCATCGGGAACAACTTCCGAGTATGAGACAGCGATGATGTCCGTTGAACACTCCACCACCTCAAGGCCAACTTCTCAAGAATATCAAACTGCCGTGAGTACATTAAGTTCTCGCGAATCTATGAAATCTTTAAGTTCGTTTAGTTCAGGCCATCTTGGTAGTATCGATAGTACCAGCGAGTTATCAGAAACATTGGTAGCATCTGAAGCGGATGCTGACAAGGGCGAAGAACACGAAGATTTGGAACGTGCGTTTGACGAAGAACATGCCGAATCCGATTCCTCTGGAAGCGATATACCTATGGACGATGCGATGGACAAAATCGATAGCAACATACCTTGTCGAATGAAGCGATCGTCGGAGATGATATTTCAACAGATCATGGACGATAACGCCGCTCTCGATACGGATTTAGATGAGCCTATTTTGGAGCAAGACACGAAGGGAGTCGATTTTGCGACGTCTGCTTTTGTTGTAACACCTGGTGCCGTGCAATCGGTAGATATAATGACGGCTAGGGTTACGGAAGACGGCGTTCAAAGCGTATCCACCCAGGTAATCTCGACCCAAGTAACGACGTCAACAACTGAGATACCTGCTGAAGAAACTACATTGAAAACTACAGTGGGAACAGAAATTGATGATAAACCATCGGACGAGTCGCTCGAAATGCCAAGTATGGAACCAGATTCTTTGGAACCGAAATCTGGGATAAGTGTTACAGCGGATGAGAGTACTGAAACGGTGATGCAAACATCAGCGCGCTCGATAATACAGCAAGCAAGCATGTCTACATCTTCGACCTCCGGACTGTCTCTTGATACAGTTATAGAAAAAGCAAAATCCGAACGATCCGAATCACCGGGTAGTGATTCTTTTGAACTAGTCGATAAGCCTGACATTATAGATGACTTTGTTGTGATCGAAGAAGTTGGACGTGAAGCAGAAGAATTTGATTCTGAAGGTAAAAGTATACGTATTACCGCAATACCTCAAGTTAGTAGTAAACAATATGATCGAGACTTGGAGAACTTAATTACCGAGAATAAAGAAGACTCTCAAGTATCCACGAGTCAAACCTCGCGGAACAATGAACTGTTCGACTTTGAATCCGAAGAAAGTCCACCTCAAGCATCCAACGACGATCAATATTCTCAATCTTATTCGGACGAGGAACCGTACGAAACTGGTAAGAAATGGATTGAGATGCAATTTCATGCGGACGCAAGAGTCTACGATATTGAATACGATCGTGGTCCCTTAGAAGATATCAAAGAAGAAGAGATTACTGATTTCGAGGCTGGTAGTAGTCGATTTGGAAGTTTAGGAAGTCACAAAGAGTCAATAGGAAGTGTTGGTAGCATGCGTGGTAGTTTTGGTAGTACTCCGGATTATGATGTTCTAGCTGGTAAAAAATACTTCACTAAACCTTCGGATCACGATACTGTATCCCTCAGTTCGTTGCAGGAATTCGAACATCTGGAGAGTGCCGTAGCGGCAGAAAACTCGAAAAGATTGCAATGTGGTTCTCAAGATTCTATTAATAATGGGAGTCTTCCAAGAAGGTATATGACTGGTCGATCTGGTCATGGAGATGATATTTCTCTGTCTTCGTTAAAAGATTTTGAAGGGCTAGAAAGAGCTTGTCGAGAAGCTCACTTAATTGAACTTCGTGCTAGGGAGGAAGAAGATCTTTTAGAACATGAAAGTCCTGAAAATAGATACAAAATGGAAAGTCTTCAACGTAAATCGGAAATTAGTGCGACGGGCTCGATTAATCCAAGCACTTCTGGCTCGGATGACTATGAGAAAAGAATAAAGGAAATTGATGAGATTATACGTATAGCTCAGTCTAACGTAGAGAGATTAGACCGACAGGATGATACTACAGAAGATATTTCACAAATAGAAATTACGGATATTGAAAAAACTGGTTCAGAAGCTATTGTACCAGTGGTAACAGAAGCTGAGGATATCCAACGTGCCAAAGATACAAATATCATGGAGACAAGTACAGATTCATTAGAATTGGAAGATAATGCGGATAAAAAACATCCCTTATGTCAAAGTTCAGATTCTTTAGAAATGAAAACAACATTAGATTTCCCATCTTTAAGTTCTGACTCATTGAATAATGTCAGGGATACTAGAGACGCTCAACTTGACGTAGCAGAACAATTTAGCAATGGAAGACGTATGTCATCAGACTCTTTGGACGTACCTATTATTGAACAACCTGATAATGAAATACAAGAAGAAAGTAATAATCGTTCTGAAAGACCAGCAGTTGATAACTCTGTAGGACAAAGTTCGTCAACGGAAACAAATATTGCTAAACAAGATACAACAAAATTGCCACCAAGTAGTAAAACATAAAAAAAAATATGATCCATATAGGTATGTATACTTTTATAATTAGCTAAACTTATATATTTTGCATTATAATTAATCATATGTATTAGTACTTCGAAAAAATTATATTCAAATTAGTACTACATAACTTTAATATATATGCGTATTGATTCATTACAGATAGAGGACTATGATGATGAATTTCACACGACTTCATAAATATACTACAAAATAATTCAAGAAGCTTTACATGTAAAACATGATATCAAGAGTAATATACTACAGAACTTGTGCATTGTGGATATATAAAACATTGTATTTATGTTTGTTTTTGTAGCATCTTCTAAAAATATTTGTATTAATATGCTTAAATAAGATAGTTACAATATTCAGAATATAATGTTGTTGTGCAAATGAGATAGGAGAGTGAAAGATGCTTGCTTGTTTAATATTAAATATGTAATGACATATTAATAATTCATAACGTACTGTTTTTAAAAAGTGCTGAATTGTTTTACAAAAAACTGTTTAAACTTTTGACATATGTTGCGTTTATGAATTTATATTTTACGTGCTACTTATATCTTTATCTTGTATTATAGTAAGAGCGTATCTAAATGATAAGTTATAAAAATGTCTTAATTATATGATATTATCATATAACTTTCTCTTCAAAAATATTTGATAAATTTTACATATCTTTCAATTTATATTATAATTTGTAAATTTTTGTGGGTTATAATACATTATAACGCTATTTTCTGTGAATACTCATAAGCAAGAAAATACTTAAGATTTAAATAGGAAATTTTATATGCAAATGTAATATTTAGAATTTACAAAATTAGATATTACAAGAATAGACAGGAAGCATTTTTTAAAGGCCAGCATATATAATAGTATAAATCTTTTTGAAAGGAACATTATTATTATTATTATTATTATTATTATTATTATTATTATTATTATTGTTGTTGTTGTTGTTGTTCTAATTATAATTAGTATGATTATAATTATGATTATTATGATTATGATGATGATGATTATTATTATTATTATTATTATTATTACTATTATTATTACCCATTAGCATGAATTTATTGATTTACTTTAAACTTTTATTGGTTTAGTTTAAATTACTTGAAATTTAAAAACCATACATTATATTTGCATATACATTACCTAAATAATCTTTTCGATCACTTTGAAGCTATGTTCTTATTAATGAAAAATATAAATCTATGTACCACTTTATACGAAGAATTTTTATACGTAACAAACCTTTTATTACAATGAATTTTATGTTCATTTCATGTCTCTAAAGTGCTATGTAAATTTATATACTATACATATATTATATATAAAACCATAAGATATATATATATATATAAATATTTCACTTGATTTGCATTAACGATGCTACAAACATAACAGCAACATTTGTGGAAAAATAGGAAAAATGAAGAGAATTACGCCTAATATTAAATATTAACTATTAAAATTTGTCTCCTCTAAAATTTCTTTTTTTTTTTTTGTAATAATTTTATGCTAAATATCATATCTACGTCTTACCAATTATTTCATATAAAACAAGTCATGTTAACAAATATAAAAGAAGCAAAAAAAAAAGAAAATATGTAAGAACTGAAATATGAGATACAAACAAAAAAAACAGCTCTAACCTTGTACCACGTCCTTTTCCTTATTGTCCTATTTAATTAAATGCTAATGCCTAACGGTTTTTATCAAACGGCTTTTTGCTTATTATGATAACATACGCGCAATAAAAAACAATTAATTTTAAAAAATAAATAAGATTATTAAAGTCGATCGAGAACTACGTAACTTTGTACTGCAATATTTCACCCAGATACGATTTCGCGGGATTTACCTTTATTCAGACAAAGCCAACGTGATTGCAATGTTGCCAATATAGTTTTTTCTTTATTTGACTGTGGTAGTTTATAGCTAATATATGTGTTATTTATGAAATCATTAAACTTATTAAAAATAATAATTGAATAAATGTTAATATTATCGGAAATATTTCATAAATTTACTGTAAACATTGTAATGTTTTACTTTTTAGCAAATTAAGGTATTCCAGATGACGCTAGTTGACATCATAATATCACGCGCCAAATTATAAATCACTCTTAGAGAATTTCATCTATATAAACTTTTTTTATATTAAAAAGAACTGATTATTTGTATTAATATTATTTTCAATTCAAATTTGAATTTATTATTTTCAATACATATTATTATTTATCAATTATTAAAACTTATCTCGTCTTTATTTAACTCATAAATTAAATAAGTAACAATGATTTTTTATTTCCTTTTGATTAAATGTATCTTACAAATTCATAATCGCAGAAAATTTGCTTTCATTTGATTTACAACTTGAAAGATCCAAATAAAGCAAGATATTATATAAATATAATATATCAGAACGTTAAGACAACAGTCTTCATACAATAAATATACAATACATCGAACAAGTTCTACCAATCCAGCATATTGTGACTTATCAAACAATAATCCAATAGCGACAAGAGCAAACATATTATTCAATATTGTTATTCCTAAAAAATTATGTATATCCTGAAAAAAAAAAATTATTTATACACATACAAAATTTACACATTTTTGTTAAAAAGTCGAATTCAAATTAAAATTATCTCGCTTACTTGTTTTTCATTATTATACAACTGCAAATGTTTATAAAAAATTATTAAAAAATGTAAAATAATATAGACGGTTTGCCACGTTGGTATACGAACATTATATTTGATTCTAGATGTTACCTAGAAAAAAATATTTCATTTGATAATTAATATTTCGTAAGATTTTATTATTTATTTTATTAACGTCTTATTTATTTTCTTTTACGTTATAATATTTTAGTTAATTGTTATATGTTTAGAAAATTAATGTCACCATTAATCCTTGTATATTTTATAGATGCTTAAATACGTTTGTTCGTAATTTATTAACTAACTTACATTTATTTTATACTTGTCAAGGCCCAAACGTGGTCCACCTGGATACCAACTAGGACCTTTCCACAAGACGGACAATTTATCTGCCGAAGATTTCATGCCCTTACTCTTGTTTATCATCGCTTTCGCATAAAACATCTATAATTATAATTCAATTGAAAAGTACCAGATGCGTGTGTGTGTGTGTGTGTGGCGCGTGCGCGCGCGTGTATATGTATGTATGATTTATGTATGTATATGTGCAATCAAGCAGTTGGACTTGTGTAAATGCAATTAATGTAACCAGTATGCAAAAACGTATTATATAGAATATGATTATAAAAAAAAATATTGTTTCGTGAAATAATCCATAAATATTATTAATAAAATAGAAAGAAATGGGTCACTTAATTTTATAGAACAAAATGATTATATATTAATTATGCGTATTTCTTTTTCTAATTTTTTCATGAACGTTCAAATATTTACATTATTACATGCGTTAATCCGCTACTTGCATCTGCATAATTCAATCATCATTTTATATAACGGAATAATTACGTAGTTTAATATGTAGTTAGCTAAAGATACGTATTGCTGATATGATTGAATAAAAAAAAAAATTACATATTTACAGCTAATTACATTGACGGATACTTCGTACCTGAAGATACAAGGGATTGAATGATTGCGGACTGGTTACTAAGCCGTAAATGATTTCATCCTTCTCTTCCATGAAGGTCCCGAATAATCTGTCCCAGATTATAAGAACTCCGCCATAATTTTTATCCAAACAGTATAGATTGCATCCTGTATGACAGGTCAGTTCAGTTATAGTATTCTTACGTATATACGATAATTTGATATATGTTCTTTACAATGTCAAGTCCAAAAACGGGGATAAACATATTTAGACGGTCTTGGATCTTTTTAAACTCGTAAAAAAAAATCAATTAAAAATTTATATGAAATCAGAGATTTTTTACGAGAGATTTATACGAACAATATTATTCACAACCAGAACAACAACAAAAAAATGACCGCTTACAACACCTACCATGATGAACGCGATGATGTTTAGGAGTATTAAATATTAATTCTAACGGTCCGAGATCGTCAATAATTGTCGTGTGTATCCAAAGTTGATAAATCAAGTTGAATTGATGATGAACAATGAAATGTGATGGTGGTATGAAGAAAGCAAGAGGTAGATAAAAAATCTGAAAAATAAATAAAAGGTATTTCTTTGAATGAAACGAATAAAAAGGATACTCACAAAAGGTCATTGGAAATTTATTAAGATATATACGCACACATAATCGCATCGGTTACCGTGACATTTCTTGTACATATTTTCTTTTCTACTCACAAAATTGCACCAATGTTGCAGTACCGATTGGCGCAGGCCAACCGCGAGATTGAATTCCTCGCTGCTGTGGTGTACTTGATGGTGAGCCCACAAAAAATGTACTTCTATAAAACGTATGTAATATACAAGGTTATAGGTGTGTGTGTATGTGCGCGAGATGTAACAGTTATTTCAATAAAAATCGCGAAAGATACTTAACCGTGATTACTACGGTGTACCCAATAATAACAAAAGTCTACCCCTAAAGCAGTGATGTACCAAGTCCAAATAGAATTCCATGATAAATTCCATCGATGATAATTTTCATAAATTTTAATATAAGCGTAATATTCTGCCCCACGAAAAAAAACGCTGAAAAATCGAAAGAACAAAAATTCATATAAATGCTATATCAATATTTAACAGTATTAATAAATAATCATTAAATGTAAGAAGTTGGATGTTATCTTATCTAATTTTTTTTAATCTTTTTTTTTTTTTTAGTTCTCACGTAAACAATTTTAATATAAAAGAAGCGGAATGAAAAACGAAAGCATTACCTATGCTTACCGGCCAGACTCTTGAAATATCCAATGAGAGAACGACGTCACTTGGTCGTTCAATCGAAATGATTTTTTCTTATTCTTCGCAGTTAATATCACTTGTTCTAATACGATAAGAAAGAAAAATGGTATCCAGACCTAAATATTTATAAAAATATCTTTATCAGTATCTTTTTTTTCATATGATTCACACAATATAAATAGATTGATGTCTTCGGAGAGATCGATGTTATTCAGTTAATGTATTTAACAAGTGATATTAAAAAAGATCTAATCAACGTCGATCATCGTCGCCTCGTAAATTATAAAAGAGCAGTAAATTACTTATCTCTCGAATGTGAAAACAACTTTTCAAATTTAACTGCATATTGCTTTAGCTTCTCTTTTGTTAATATAACAATAATTGAAGGAAAAAGGAAAGAGAAAAAGAAAAAACGACTAAAACCTGAAATAAAAAAAAAAGAAAAAAAAAGACTAAAATCTGAAAAAAAAAAGAAAAACGATATAACAATAATAATTATAAATTACCTGCTGATAATAATCAGGCACCTGATGGGGAAATTCGAAAGTTGTTTCGAAAGGGTTAACGATGTACCAAAACTTGCCGGCATTTTTTAGTTGAGAGACCAAGTTAATGGAAATCTCATTCATATTTAAAATATTTTTTCTCTTTCTCTTTCTCTCTCTTTCACGTGCACACACTTCTTTTTGGTTATTTCTACGATACGTATAATGTATATTTCAGTAAATGATAAATAAGAGTGAAAAGATATGGAGAATCGAGTTTATAAGAGTAAACTGATATTAGCTACTGAACGCACTATCGAATACAGTTGTAATCGGTGAGCTGCGTGCACGCATCGTTTATATAACTTGCAGCGAGTGTGAGGACGCGCCACCACCACCACTCTGCATGACCGTATAAGCTGCAGGTGCTTTATATATAAGTACATATATTATATTATTGATAATAAATCGTCGAACTTTCAAATAGTGTTCATTGACAATCAATTTTATAATTTGACATATTATTAAAAAATATCAATTTCATATAAAAGGCGTATATATATAAATATATATATGTATGTATGTTCGTATGTATGTATATATATAAAACTACGATATGAAGAGGTATAAACGAATCAATCTTCTCATACACCACTGTTGTATTTGCCCAAGCAATATGCTAGACGCTTTATGCTAACGGCATATAAGTTTCATAACGCACATTAATAATTTATATTACAGTAGATAAAGGATATTATTAGTGTTCGTGATAATCGGTGCCCAATGTCTCAATTAGTATTGTTCTATCTGCATTAGAGTTACCAAACAAATATACTCTTTTTAACTTCTGGATAGAAAAGAACGTAATATATCGTATGAAAAACGATTTGTTTACAGCACTTAGTAAAATTTCAAGTTTCCTGAAACAAAATTTTGTTTTTATATTTGGAATAAAAAACAAAGAGAAAATCAGAAAATGAGAGAATGAGAGAATGAGAGAATGAGAGAGAGAGAGAGAGAGAGAGAGAGAGAGAGAGAGAGAGAGAGAGAGAGAGAGAGAGAGAAGAGAGAAGAGAGAGACAAAAAACATGTACAATGGTTTTAATGACATGATAAACTCTAAGGTCGAGTTAAAGGTTAAACAAGATAAACATAATTTCTTACAAACTATCCAAATATTTACGATAAAAAATTATAATGAGTTAATAATGTAATAATAAATAATATGAAAAATAATAATGTAATAATAAAATAAGTCTTGAAGAAAAATACTATGATAAAAGTACGATAAAAACTCGAATATATATATATATATATATATATATATATATATATATATCTTTCATATTATATATTTACTACGAATATATTGGATATTTTTTTTTCGTACATAAATGTATAGATCGAAACATTAAACGTAATTGTAATAATAATGCATGTGTCACACTTAACCGAATGCATTTATTAGAAAAAGCAGTGGAAAACATACCCCTCTTAAAGTTATTCAATAAATTCGTTTTTATTACCTATGAATATTTTGAAACGTGGTTTATGTAATAAGCGTTATCGTATCTCCTTCGTGAAAGATAAACGCTTATGACTTTATGAATCTTTATTGTTTGTATAATAAAACGAATGATTTTACGACTTTTGTAAAAAAGAGAGCTCTGAATGATTTAAATCCGTGAATTAATATTGCTGTTAGAACATACATGCATGGATAGACAAACAAACGTAACACAATCGAATTAATTATTTTCTAAGGTAAACTTTTTTCTCGATTTATCTAGATAATTTTCTACAAACGAAAATAATAGATTTGGATATTAATTAAATGTTTATCGAAATATAATAATGGTAAGTTTATTTATTTATTTTCTGTCTCGAATTGTCCTCCAATTTCCGTTCTCCGATAATCGTCATCATCATCGATTTATGGAAGATACGCACTGTTAAGTCCGAGCCCTTATGTAATACATTCATATTCGTTATGTAGAGCAAAAAAGTGAAGAAAGAGAATACGCGAATGTAATATTCATTTTCTTACATGATATATGTATATACACATATATATACATCAGACATTCATACGTACATATATCATATATATACTTCACATTTATATACACACACATATATATATGTATATGAAACTACATGAATAATAATACGAGCGATTCCTTTTGAATTTCATCTAATGAATTGTTTAATTATCCATGATTATTGTACTTGTAATGGTGAAAAATACTTGTTATGATAAATATTTTGCTTAAGAAAAAGGAGTGTAATATATGTATATATAAAAATAAACGGAGAATATACCTAAATGAATAAGACAGTACTCTGTTAGATCCTTATTATCGGCAGCTCTAAAATCTATATTCACAGTTACTTAATTATTTACCTTTTCATAATATCATTTTGTGTTTACATATTACATAGTAAAACTCTGATTTCTGTTAATTTAACTATGAAACACTGTCAACGTTTTGAATACTTGTTAACATGCGTAGTCTATTTATAAATCGAATTCTTTCGCCTATAAACACGACCATAATACAGCGACATCTAGATAGGAAACTCATTGAATTATAACCAAACATAATGTGCAAATACGTCCATCGATAAAATGATTATTTAATTGGTAGAAATCATTAAGTCAATTCTCATGAGTATTTTATGATATTTTTCAACTGAATTAATTTTTTGTCTATCTGTTGTGATGGTTATTCAGTGTTGATGAGTTAACCACGTGGTGTTGTACCTGTTAAATACTACTAACATATTTTTGCAGTAAACAACATAATCTAAGTAACATAATCTAGGTAAAACGAAATATTAAATATACTTATTTCTCTTTAAATTATTTGAAAATATCAATGATTGATTATGTTACTAATTAATTATTTATATATTTAGTTTTAATAATACACAATGAAAGTAAAGAAGATGAAGAAAGGAATAAAAAAATCAAATAAATCTGTTACAAAAAGAAAAAAGTCTGAGAGTAAAGTTTCTAAGGACGAATTTTTTGAAGAGGATTTTAAAGACGATGATAGTAATGAGGATAATGATTGGCAGAATGAAAAAACAGGTGTTTATATATTATTTTACATATGTATATCCTATTATATATATATATATATTCTAAATTACGGTTTTAATAATCAGGCAATAAAAAGGTTAAAAAAGTCGATGATATTGAAAGCAGTGATAGCGATATGGATCCAGAAGAACACAAGAAATCATTGATGAAACTAAAGGAAACAGATCCAGAATTTTATTCTTATTTAAAAGAAAATGATAAAAATCTATTAGATTTTAATTTATCCGATACAGATAACGATGATGATAATGAATCTGTTGCTGATAGTGATAATGAATCTGTATTACACCACAAACCTAATGATAAGTTAGAGGTATAGATATACTATATATATTTAAAACAGCAATATAAAATATGAATATGTTGTAATAATATACTTTTATATTTTATGTATTTTAAAATCATAGGTTGCTAGCGATGAGAGTGATTTTGAACCTGAAGATAATAACGGTATACCATCTGGCGGTCGAATAAAAGTTACGTTGCAATTACTAAAAGTTTGGCAGAATAATATTGAGAATGACAAGTAATGTTTTCATATATTTTTAATTATTGAAGTAACTATGTATTATCAATATATTATAAAATTTATTTGTAATTTTATTTGGTTAGAACATCCAAGTCTATTAAAATTGCAGTCGAAGCTTTCCATGCCGCGTTGCAAACTGTATCAGAAACGCAAGATGAAAATGCTACAAAATTTAAAGTAGAAGGAAGTGCAAGTAGGTTTTATTAAGTAATACATCTAATTAATGCATCTGTAATTAGAAAATGCATCATAATCATAACAATTGTAATTTCAGTATTTAATGGAGTCATTCAATTATGTATAATGCATTTACCTAATGCATTCAGACGTTTTTTAAAACTGGGTACTAATGCACATTTTGCAGCACATAAATGCAAAAGATTTATTAAAGTGAAAGGTTCATTAAAATTATATTTAACTGATTTAATTACGGTTAGTATAGTTTTAATATTTATAACATAAATAATTGTGCAGCAATGTTTGTACTAAAATAACAATATTTTTGGTAGATTTTACGAAATGTTTCATCAGCTAACATTCAAACAATACTTTTAAAACATTTACATGAAATGTTACCATATATTCAATCATTTTCCTCGTTAAAGAAACCATTATTGAGAGTTTTATTAAAATTTTGGTCGACTGGCGAAGAAACTGTCAGAGTTGTTGCATTTTTATGTATATTACGTATTGCAACTAGTCATAAAGAATCTATACTTGAAATATTATTAAAGGTAAAATTATATTTTTCTTTTTATATTAGAATGATCTTCATAATTATGTAAAAACTAAGTTCTAATTATGTTTTTTAGTCAATGTACGTAAAGTACGTAGAAAATTCCAAATTCGTATCACCGAACACTTTGCCAGGAATAAATTTTATGAGACATTCTTTAACAGAGATTTATCTATTAGATTGTGATTTTGCTTACAGTCATGCCTTTTTATATATCAGACAGCTTGCTATTCATTTAAGGAATGCAATAACTTTGAAGAAAAAGGTAATTATATAATTTTAATTATTATCAATTATTTCAAATAATAACATTATTTTATTTTATAGGAAAATTTTCAAGCAGTATATAATTGGCAGTATATAAATTCATTATCTTTCTGGTCTAAGTTAATAACATTATCAAAAAAGCAATCAATGTTGCATTCTTTGTTATATCCTTTAGTACAGGTATGTATGTGATCATATTAGTTACACATAAATTATTTAGATAAATAGATTGTAATTATTAATTGTGTACTTGCAGATTATTATTGGAACAATTAAAGTAATACCAACTCAACAATATTACCCTTTACGTTTCCACTGTTTACAAATGTTAACTAATATTTCTAAAGAAACAAATACTTTTATACCCATTTTACCATTTCTACTGGAGGTATAGTAATTAATTAATACATATAAAAAATATCTACGTTTCAAGAAATATATTATAATATTGATTTCAGATATTATCATCTTATGATTTTAATACAAAGCATAAAGCTGTATCAATGAAACCAATATCTTTAATTTGTATATTAAGAATGTCTAAGTCTCAGTTACAAGAGAATGGTTTTAAAGATAGTATAATTGATGCTATCTATCGATTAATATTGGAAAATGCAGCAAAGGATAGCCACTTAATATGTTTTCCCGATTTATATGTTCCTTGTATAATACAAGTAAGTATAGCATCTTATTCTATTATTTTCAATACATAATATATTATCCAATTTATAAATCTTTTAATTACAGTTGAAAACATTTTTGAAAAACTGTCATGTTGCAAATTATTGTAAAAAGGTAAAGCAATTGCTAGAAAAAATAGAAGAAAATTCAAAACATATAGAAAGTGAAAGATCCAAGGAGATATTCGATTTGAAGAATATGACAGAAATCGAAAATTGGGAAAATAAAATAAAAATTCAGGGTACAGCTTTAGCGAAATTTTATAATTCCTGGATTAAGATTCATCAAGCTCAAAAACTAAAACATTTAACGAAAAATGATGAAATTAGTGAATATAATTTACCAAGTTTAAGGAAACTAAAAAGGAAGAAATCAAACGAAGAAGATATGAGTAGCGAAGAAGAAAGTGACTTTGAATTACGAATAAAAGGAACGGAAGAAGAGAAAGTAGACGATATATCTGTAAAGAGATGTAATAAAAAATCAAAGAAGAAAACAAAAGTAATAAATAAAAAAGTACCTGCGGAAGACGACATACCTACAGAAAATACAGATATTGTTATGGATATTAATAGCGATGACTGGGAATAAGTGTAGTATTCTCATAATAATTTCAATAACTTTGTCACTCTAAAGAAAACAAAAAATCTAACTAGACATACAAACGATACAAATATCAGATGTTTTGAATGTAGATCATTTATTGATTTCATCATTGATATTTCAAACTATGTCAAAAGTATTTACAGAATATACATACACAACACGTATTTCATTTAGTTACTTTTAAACACTATATTTCCAAAGGAAAATCATTATCTTTAATTTCCTTTCTTTCCTTTCAATCCACACTTTATCAGTATCTCCTTATTTCTAGCAAACAGTATTTCATTTTCATTGCTACAAAGTATTGTTTCACTAAGGTGAATCAAGGGCAACTACCCCAAAGTGTAAACTTTCTTAGAGAGTCGTTCGGGCCAAGTCAGCGAAGAACATCGAACGTACAGAGTCAGAAAGAGGAAGAAAGAGAAAAAGAGACAGAGGAACGCGAGATCTGTCGTGACGGCACAACGGGCCACCGATTCCTAAGGTGTCGCTTTTCGATGGTCTATTTTTACCGAAGACGAGCCAAGGCAGTCGGGAAGTCGGTATAGCGACGGTTGGTCGCTATTATAAAGCACGGGCCGAGCGTGTGTAACTCACCGCATGTAAGTGCGCTGTGTCCCAGACACGCTGTGGATTTTTGATTCAAAGAGAAACAGAGACACAGAGAAAGAGAGAAAGAGAGAGAAAGAGAGGATAATCTATCACGATAATCACGTGAAAACGAGAAGAAGAGAAACGAAGGAAAAAAGAAAAAAATCAGGAACGTATAATCATACGCCAAAGAGAGAGAGAGAGAGAGAGAGAGAGAGAGAAATTTATTTCACTTGTGTTGTGATAGATCCTTCCTCGAAAACACAACGTATTATCTCTCTCAACACCATTTCTTCTTCTTCGACTTCTCAAAGAAAACTCATTCACGTATGTAGGCGAAGATATACAATGAAAAGGGTGAATAATCTCTGTCTCTTTCTCTTTCTCTCTTTTTTCCTGTATCTTCTTAGAGAATAATAACATTATTATTCTCGAGAAATTCTAAATATCTCGAGGGAAAAAGAAAAAAGAAAATATCCAAACAAGTACACGGTGGATGTTCGTGTTTGATGTAAAAATACATTTCATTTTTTTTTTCTATTTATCTCTCTCTCTCTCTCTCTCTCTTTCTCTCTCTCTCTCTCTATCCGTTAACACATACGCGAATAAAACGATTAGAAAATATTATAAATTACGTGACATAAAAAAATTTCTTTTTAAAAGATGTTAATCAATTAGAGACAATGCTTACCAACGAGTGTTCGGATAATTATTATACTCGCAATTCACTCGCTTTATTCTCTTCTTCCTCTTCTTCATCATCTCAGACGTTTCTCGTCGGCGCCTCGTGCGTGCCAGAGACGAGGAGCAGAGTTTTGCAAGATGCGAATTCAGCTCTTGCGTTTGAGGGAGCCGTCGTGCCGTCAAGCGACGATTGCGTATTCCGACTTCTTTCGTCGGAACTGCAGAACGAAAAGCGCGAGTTACGTAAAGTTGAAAAAGAAAAAAAATTACAAGACGTTTGAAAAGCCCGCTAAAGGAAGAAGATAACGTATAGTGAGAGTGAAATAGACAGAGAGAGAGGGAGAGAGGGGAGAGAGGGGTGAGAGAGAGAGATAGGAGAGCAAAAACCACCGACTACCACCTTGTACGTCAACATCGAAATGAGGAGAGCATCGTACGATAAGTAAAAGCCCTTTGAGTCTCCTTTTCAAAGTAATTTTGAAGAAGAAGAGAGAAAGAGAGGTGTCTATGAGATTTTTTTTTAAATATGCATACACACACACACACATATATATTTATTTATTTATTTATATCTTCAGTACTACTGTGAATTCCTTTTTTTTCAACGTCATCGAAATCCCTGAAATTGAAAGATTATTTATATGTTATTATCTTTATTTGTTTTTTCTTCTCTAACGTATCATACGATTTTACGGTGTTACGATAATTCTTCTGAGAATTTGTCAAAGTTAAGATTTCATTATTTTTAATTTTTAATATACAAAAGATTGTATTATCTTCTTTACATAACTAACATCATAATATTAATTTTTCGTTGTTTGTTTTGTTATCCTATAAAAGGAAATAATTGTCATTATAACGACGTCTCTATCTTTGTAATTCGTTATAAATGAAAGATTTGGAAAAAATCGTTCCATTTATTAATTTAAAATCCGAATGGCCAGTTCGATCTTTGAACGTTCTACTTGGCTCCAGCTTGAAACTCAAACTTCTAGCAAACAGTCTATTTAAAGCGACGTATCGATCACGCATCCCGTGTTCCTTGGATTTAGACGTAGCACAATAATTTTCATGGAATAATACAAAAACTACCAACGCAGAAAAATAATTTTTTAAAAGAAAAACAAACTTTTCCCTCATCCCTCTCACCCCCGGTAAAAAGATAAAATCATATACGTAATATTCGGAGTAACGAACTTGCAACGGATCTATACGATGTTTCACGAAGCCGTTCATTCGAATTATTACGCTTTCGTCGTATTTATATCGTTGATAAAGCCATGCTGTACATTGTAACAACGTACATAGATTGAAGTAGAGATACGTAAACGAAAGGATTTAGGTGAGTGAAAATAACCAGGAAATTCCCAATGGAAATCGACGTTCGCGAATCTCCTCGTGTATTTTCGAATGATTGCTTTTTTATTATTTTTCTTTTTTTTGCATCGAGATCGTATATTTTACTTTTATTATCGTTTATATAGATGTCATTATTTATGGTTTCTTCTTTTCAAAAAAATATTCAAGCGCTTTAGAACCTATTTATTATGACACAAATAGATAATAAATCGACACCTGTTCGAAACGAGACAAACGATCTTCCTATTTTTGCTTTCATAGTGTTGACTATTATTGCTCTTGTCATTTTCGTTTTATCACGTATCCTGTTTGTCAAAGAAGAAAATACTTTCACGGTAAATACAGGATTGCTAGAGACATGGCTAGAGAGAGAGAAAGAGAGTAACGCTTGCTGTTACTCCGTATTACGTTACAACAGATAAATTTAGCATTTCTTTTACACAGAACGTCTCGTTGTACCGATGCCAATACCGCAACGCGGAATTAATTGGCCGCTTGGAAGGGAACCAATTCTTGACGCCAAAAAAGCTTCATCAGTCCTGCGCGTCGTTCGAACTTTCCCTCTAACTCTTTGGCTCTAACTCACCACGAGACATACTCGTGCTTCGAAATCCAAGGTCTATCAATGCTCAAGGTTCTATTAATTATTTTTTTGTTTTTTTTTTTTTTTTGCTTTTTTAATTATCGACATAATTTCGTAATCATTTAAATAGGATCATCTTACGGTTTTTATTTAATCTATTATCAAGGTCTTTCTCCCTCTCTCTCTTTCTTTCTCTCTTTCTCTCTCTCTTTTATTTAGAAAATTCAAGATAAGTAACTGCATATATTTTGAATTTTTTTATTATTGTTGGAAAAGCATAAGCATTTCAGCGTTTAGTTTATAGCAATACGTGTGACCAAACGAAAGAAACTCAAAAGTCAAAATACATTCGATTTTGACTACGGTACAAAGTTGTTGTTAGTTTTTCATTCTCAAAAGATATATAAATAATAATAATTAATTTTCTTTTTCTTTTTTTTTTTAACAGATCCAATAACGCCAAGCGTAACATTTTAGCAAGCAATACATCCTACGGTATAACGTCTAGTAACTTGAAGAATGTGAATCAGAAGTATAGCAGTTTTCAGAGTTACGAGAGTTTGCAAGAAAAGAATTATTTACAAAGGAGTATTTCTGCGGACAATGTGATACGATCACGTGGTTACAAACCTTCAGACAGGCACGATCCCGTCAAGAGAAGCTTTCTTGAGAATCTTACTTCTAAAATACTCCATTTCGATATGGTAAGAAATAAATAGTATTTGAAAAGATGGTAAATTATATTATAAAACAAAACGAACTCTCTATCATCTAATTTTTGTCTACAACAAAATTATGTGTATAAATATAAAAAAGTTATATTATTACTTATACTATATCTCTATCGTATAATTATACTGTATTGAATAATAAATAAATAGTATACTATTTAAATATATACTATTTAAATAATAGTATACTATATTAACTTAAAAAATACAAATAATAATAATAGTACATGAGTAATATAATATATGACTAAGTATGAAACAACAATCGCGTGTAAGAGTAAATATCAATAACTTCTTTGGCACAAAATGTATTTACTTGAAACTTCGTACTTTCAACTATATAGTTAAAAAGATATATATATATATATATATATATATATATATATATATATACATACACAACACACACATACACACAGATATTCTAAACACGTCTCAATATGTCCCCGGTCAACAATATTTGGGTAACAATATGTCTATTAGTAAACGTTTCCGATCTTAACAACGTATTTACAAAACGATCGAGTATTCTATGAAGAGAATGAAATGAATTTGTTATTTTTTTTTTTTTTTTATAGGAGAGTGGCGAAAGAACTCCAATCAATCTTCAAAAATTGCTTACACCGGCCTCCGATTCGCATGAACCACTGCAAGCAAAAAATAGTGCGTACTTGACAATTTTCGATCAGAATGTATAATTGTTCTTGATGGATGAACGATTTTAAAATTTAAACATTTTTAAGAACAATCTCGTTCCTTAATATTCTTTTTTATCATTTTTGTTTTTTTTTTGTTTTTATTTTTTTTTATAGAAAAAATGTTTGCCTCTTCGTATTTTTACGCACCTACACATCCTACCGTGGAGGATCAAGTCGAGTTGGCACGTCGAATTTCTCTATCCCTGAGTGATGTTAAGAATATGAAAAGCAAAGGGCAATCGATGTATGTGAACAGAAAGAAACGATCTGTCAAATGGATCCATGATGGCAATGGTAAGTTACTAACTTAAAAATGAAAATTTATATTTCATTTCTAATCTCTGTTTAATTATTTCTATAATTTAGTTTATATCTTGAAAGTTAATGTTTGCTAAGAAAGAGAAAGAGGGAGAGAGAGAGAGAGAGAGAGTGTGTGTGTATAAGTTATTATTAGTGCGTAATATGATTATACTAATTTTTCATTTATCTTCATTCTTTCAGGTACTGAGGGCGAAGAGGAACCATCTTCTCCTATGCATAAGGTAACGAAATAAAAAAAGAGAATTGAAGATAATCATGCTACATCTTCTTACTATATATAGTGAAATGTATAAATAGGATAAAGTACCTCTGAAGTGTGTAATGAATCCACATGGGAAAGTTTTGGATATTCATGGGATTCAGGCTCTAGGAGAAGAAGTCAATATCGAGCCTATGCCCTCGCATCCTGAAAAACTCTTTGATATTGTTCGTGATCTTAACAATCAAAGAGGACGTGGTAAGAATAATTGCGTGATAGTATCTTTGTGAGATCTTATAATAACTTTTGTAAAATTGGTGTCACACCTGATAAAGTGGAGCAATCGTTGATAATCTTTCAATTTGAAGTTATTACGATCGTATATCATATCCACGATAAGAAGCTATTCAAAAAAAAAAAAGGCGGGTCGGTTAAAGAAAAATATCTCGATTTAAGATTATATAATACGTATCGAATTTGTGCCATATTACTGTATTAAGTATAACATATTTATATTTAATGAATGTTTGGGTATGAAATGACAATAAATTTTTTGTGAGAACAAAAATATTAGTTGATAACATAAAAGTTATATTTTGAAGATCGAATAAAAAAATAAAAATGAATTATTTAGGTGCTGAAATATTCGCAAAGCGTCGAAAAAGATCTGAGAAATGGATCGTCGATCAGGATCAAGCTCAATTACCAAGTACACCTGGTATACAAAAGACACCTGGTTATTCCTATCAATCAGTAAGATTAAACAAAATACTAATAATCTATTACGAACTTCAAGAGAAGTCATTTGATCAACATCTTTTACGATCCACAGGAAATGAATGGTAACAGCAAGTTTTCGACGTTACAATCGCCTTTTGCACAAACGGACAAATCATTTTATAATCCATTTGCAGTGGATCTTTCTTTAGATAACATCAATCCACCAATGACGAGTACGTATATTACAAAAAAAAGAACTATAACGTGCACTATCATACTCATTTCAATTTAATAAACAAAATTTATGGAAGAAAAGAAGAAATCTTTGATAGAGTTCGAATTAACGTTGTTGCGTAAGATCAAGAAGTTGTTTACGAGGCTAGAGATAAAAAAAAGAAAAAAGGAAAGAAGAAACACAGAAGCCTAGATTTCTATGCGAACGTTCGATGGGTTCGATCTATCTGATTTTTCTATTTACGTTGCACCGATCGCGTATAAATAATTCAACGGGTCGGAAGGCAAAAGGAGAACGCTCTAGAATTCCACAGGCACTTGATAGCTTCTTCGTTGTAGGGATCAATGTTAGATGTTGGATGAACGCTTTGGTAAAAGTTCAGCAACCCGTCGAGTTCCAATTGGCAAGCTTCGTTAACGTTATTCAATCGGTACAAGACTCGGGTGATTTTGTTTGCCTTATCTACATAATATATATCTACGACTAAAATAATCTTATACCAATAATGATTTCTTTAGATTTCTTCCGTTTAGTTTAATATAACAATCGTCGAAAAGTTATAGATCGGTTGACAAACGGTTTTTTTTTGTTATTTCTCGAATCTTTCGTTTAATCATTTTAGGCAGGTATCATCATCACCATCGTCATCATCATCGATCCTGTCAATTAACTAACGATTGCAACCATTCAACGCAAATAAAAAAGATTTATTTGAGAGAAGTGGCCGTCGGCACCGACACCGACTTTCCAATAGAAAAAACTGAATTGAATAACGACGCACGTCGTAGCAACGGCTTCAATGGCGTCAGATCAAGCAACGCTAACGTTGAAAGGCGCTCTAACAAATTGCTCAGTAGCAAGACTAACGCTAACAACACGCAAATCGCTACTAACAAAGAGACTAAGACTAACAGCAACAGAGAGATCAAGCAACGTCTCAGCAATAACTTTTCCCAGGATGTACTTGTTAACGATAGGAACAAATTTAGAAATAAACAACAATCTGTTAAACGTGAGGAAGATGTTGCAAGATTCTCTGACAGCGACGCTAGCGAATATACACCGGTTCCTGTTAAACAACTGATCCAAGAATTCGAGAAGACTTGTAGACCGGTTTTACAATATAAACAAATCAGCCCAAAAGTTATTCCTATCGTTCAACAATGCCCTATTGACACCGACATAACACGTTTCTTTCAAACTAGAACTTCTGTTAAATATGAAGAGGAAGTACCAGAAGATGACGAGGAGGAAGACGAAGAGGAAGAGGAAGAATATATACGGTGAGAGATTATGAAGAGTTTACACACAGTTAGAATTTTAATAACGTGATCTCGTATCGTTTAGGAATTATCTTAATTAATATTGTCTCTTGAATTAGTCTTGATCTTATCTAATTTCTATTAGATATGATTTTCTCTTATCATATGTATTTTCCATTTGAATTATGATCTATTATTCGTATTCAAATATAGGAACTATTATTTTATCTGAAATATTTCTTTCTCTATTTTGAAAAGATAGCAATAACTTTGAAGAACATACTTGTCTTCTCAAAACGTTTAGCTATCTCTTATGAGCAAGATATTTCGGATAGAAATTTTTTAACGAATTAATTTTCTTCGAATTAACTGATTTTTCGGGAACGAATAAAATGGCAGACGGTCGAATCGCGAGATTCGACAGGAAAAGCAAATTAATAAACCACAGCCTAGAATCGAGAATGGATATATGTCGACCGATGAAACTGAGTACACGTCCGACTCGGATTCTCTACGAACTTATGATTTCAAAGATTACAAGGATTACAAGAACGAGACATCGATATATCGTTATGAAAAAACTTCGAATCGGAATGTCAACGGAGGTGGAGACTATCCAGGTTTACTCAACGATGAATATTCCCAACGACGAAGATCAGCGACTTCTCAAGAATTAGAATCATATTGTAATGGAAACGTTAAATTCGTTAACGAGGATTCCGAGTTACCAGCACAAGCGAAATCCTTATTACTTTCGATGGTTGCCTCACAGG
The DNA here is from genome assembly GCF_014466175.1 of Vespula pensylvanica. Classification (NCBI taxonomy): domain Eukaryota; kingdom Metazoa; phylum Arthropoda; class Insecta; order Hymenoptera; family Vespidae; genus Vespula; species Vespula pensylvanica. The sequence goes on along the minus strand of NC_057708.1, from coordinate 2,800,864 downwards.
ATGATATACTACAAACTATAAAACACCTTCGCAATACACCAGTCCTGGATAATCTTTTACCTGGTGTCTCGCCAGAACTCAAATTTACTGATTCTTATCCGGAAGTAGGCAAGTTAATAAGCATGCGCTTTTAATGAATTTTTTTTCTTTACTTTCCTTATTCTTATTTACGTTTTTAATCGCTTCGCCAATTGTTTGCTTTTACCTGTAACAAAATAACATGTGATTGAAAATAATTTTGATTATATAATCTAATGTATATAGGGAAAAAAAAAAAACGAAGAGACACAAATAAATCGTGCAAGTATTATGAAAATATTTAAGTTTCAAGAATTATGTAATTGTGTATTGTTACCCCCAGTTTCGCGTTGAAAGTTTTTATCATTATATTGTTATGATATTTTGTTATAATTATCATTTGATATTTGCAGGCACCAAATTATACGAGGATAATACATACAAAGGACCAAAACTGGCCAGTATTCATAATTTAACTAATTATAATACTGCACCACGTGGTTGGGATCAGTCATTAACTTATTATCGACCAATCAAATTTGAAAAATCACAGGACACGATCGTGTATTCCGATTTTTAGATATTTATACAATATCTGTTACTTCTTGCTCTGACAACTGAATGATATAACTATCATGGTATATTTTTAATTTTAAATCATTTTTTTTCTTTTTGTAAAATATAATAATAGAAAACATTTTCTTTCAGTATACAAAGCGATCATAAAAACCGTTCTGTGGAAATATCGAAAATAAAGAAAAGAGAAAAAGATAATTTGACTTTGTTCCTTATGGATTGTGGATCCAGTGTATTTTGCTATAGCTCAATGAAATCTTACATATTACATTAAATCTATATTGATTGAAAAGGAGATTAAAATTCCTATTTTTTTTGCAATTCGATTTATATCGTCACAGCTTTGTTTTGCTTGATATATATGTATATATATATGTATATATATATATATATATATATATATATATATACATATGTACCTACCTCTCCTTTTATTAAGACAGTTACATTATTTATGCTTATTATGCTTTTGACAGTGTTACATTATTGCATAGTTTTCTTTATTATATCATGCGAATAAATGTTGTTTTCATAAATCTGTTTGACTCTTTTATATCTTCCAAGATATCTTTATTATCTATGATATCTATGTTTCTATTTCTTTCATGTTGATCTGATTATTAGGTAAAAAAATGATCATATATATACTATAATTAATTGTCGTTTATCTGCAATAAGAGTATTATTATGTTTGTTTCTCTTTCACAGGTTCTGATTATTTCATTTATTTTATCAGCTTATTTACAATGTGCAATAAATTACTAGATATCACAGATAAACTTCATTTATCAATTATAATCATATCAAATCCTTTTCTCTTTATTATTATCATATTTTTTAAGTGACGAGTGAATCATCAAAGAAAATAAATTGATAGTTTATCCTCACGAAATATCAATAAATCTTATCTATTAAAATATAACAATGAAAGTCAAATTCTGACTTTGGAGTTTAAATACGATATGATCTCTCAAAATAACACTCAAAATTTTCTATTTCATATTTGTTTGATTACATAAAAAATTGTATTAGTTAAAATTATTTAGTCTGCGTTTAGCGATCACACACAGATACACACGCATACAAAACTATTAAACTAATGAATTAAATTCGTAAAATAGATTTAGAAATAAACGAAACGTCACCATATAGTAATCATATTCTTTCTCCTTCTACTTTTCTTTTTATCTCTCTGTTCACCTCGAGATTGCAACGGTCAGTCGTAATTCAAAGAGACAGATATAAATATAACCAACGCATTATCTCGTTAGTTTTGTTCGGGATCATCCAGCGAGTCACTCGTCATGTCGGGAAACGTCTCGCTACTGTTCTTACATTTATTAGCCTTGTGTCAATTATGCTTTATCGCAGAAGCCTTTTATATATCAAGACAGTTACTGGAGGAGAAGCAAACTTGTGGATACCAAGTACATAAAGAATTCAATTTTACGTAGAGTGATCAATTTACAAAAATTTCTTTTTTTTGCTCATGAATGATTACTATTTCATTTGTTTTTATTTCTTAACCAATTTGTATAAGTTCATTATATTTCTTATTTATTATCAGGAACCTGAATATAGTTAAGATGTTTTTTTTTTTTGCTTTTTTTATCTAGTCATGCCCAGTCATTCAACCAGATAAATTAAATATACATTTGGTTCCTCACTCACACGATGACGTAGGCTGGTTGAAAACTGTCGATCAGTATTACTTTGGAAGTAAGTATTATTGCTGATCAACCGCTGTTATACTTTCTATTAAACTTTTCATTTATTATCAAGGTCGATCTAAAATACAGAAAGCCGGTGTTCAATACATACTTGATAGTGCAATCGAAGCATTACTAAAAGACCGCGATAGAAGGTGAAAAATTTTATCAAATACGAATAATATTCTACTAATAATGTAGATATGTATTCTAATAAAGGAAATTTGACAATAGATTCATATATGTTGAAACTGCATTCTTTTGGAAATGGTGGTCAAGACAAAACGAGAATGTAAGAGACAATGTAAAGATGTTGATAAACGAAGGAAGATTAGAGATCATTGGTGGTGCCTGGAGTATGAATGATGAAGCTGTCACTCATTATCATTCTATTATCGATCAGTTTACTTGGGGATTTAGGTAAACAAAAAAAGAAAGAAAGAGAAAAACCGATTAGTAAAGTTTAAATTAATTAACATTAGGCGATAAAAAGTCTTTTTTTCTTTTTAATGTAAACGTTATTCAACATGCAGGAGGTTGAATGATACTTTCGGTAATTGTGCTAGACCACATATAGGCTGGCAAATTGATCCTTTCGGACATTCGCGAGAACAGGCATCTTTATTCGCGCAAATGGGATTCGATGGTATGTTATTTGGTCGTTTGGATTATCAGGACAAGGCACAACGTTTGAAAGACAAGAGTATGGAGTTTATCTGGAAGGCTAGTCCTAGTCTTGGTAAAGATTTTCTAATAACCTTGAAAATAATCAAAAAAATTACATTCAAATTTCTTTTTTATCTTCAGAAATGCAGACGTATCTTAAGAAAAATTTTTTTAGACATTACTTGCTGTGAATTATTGTATATTTTTGTCATTATTTAGGTGATCGTGCCAACTTATTTACTGCTGCAATGTTTAACACTTATAGTCCACCGCCTGGCTTTTGCTTTGACGTATTATGTAACGATGAACCAGTGATAGATGATCCTGATAGCCCAGATTATAACGTTCATACAAAAGTACATAATTATCTATATTTCATATAATTCTCGTAAGAAAGTTCATTTTATAAATTTTCTTCGTTGCATTAAAACTGTTGAAGCATTGTACTAACTAACGAAACGAAAATTAGAAATGGAAATAATATTGAAATCTATCGATTATTATCAAATTTAGCCTTATAATTTTCTAAAAAATTTATATTTTTATATATATAAATTGAATATAATTGGATTATTTACATTTCTAACGTATTTAATGCTGCTGCGAGATCGATATGAAAAATTGTAATATTTTCTTCTTATTGCATATTTTACTTTACTTGAATATAACAATATACTTCTTTTTTTCTTTTTTATCAGATAGATGATTTTCTAGTATATGCGAAAGAGCAGGCCGAACATTTCCGTACAAATAACGTAATATTGACAATGGGAGGAGATTTCACTTATCAACAGGCGGAAATGTACTTTACGAATCTGGACAAATTGATAAGGTATTAACGCTTCGATTTCACTAATCGCAAATTTAACTTGTGCCAATATATGTGTGTGATACGTATGCGTACGCGTTTGAATAATATCGACAAAATTTATTTGCTTTTACTACTGCTATTAACAATTAACTTCCTTTAGTCGTTTTATTATCGTCACTTATATATTTGTTTGGGCAGGAAAATATATTAGAATATTGTTTGATTCGCAGCAGCATTAGTAACAATGTTAGGAACAATCAGTCTAATAATCATATCAAAAGCTAAAAGCAAATGATTTTTTCATTAATACTATAAGTTCACATTTTGAACGTATTAGTTAAAATTATTAGTAAGATCGTTGTGCATGGACATACATTAAAGAAATGGACTACTGACCTCTGACATGTGGTAAGTAAATATTCATGGGCCGTTAACAGGTGGAGTTATTTTTGGCGTATATACAAATTCAAGCAAGATCTTACAAAACTAATAATCTTATCGTCACTATGGGAGATGACTTTAACTATCAGCAGGCGGAAATGTGGTTTGCCAATTTAGATAAATTAATCAAGTAAGTTTTACTCGAAGCAGATAGAAAGAATTATATTCTTATATTACCGCGTTGATACCATAATAAAAAATTATTACAAATGAAATAAAAGGTAAAGACATATAATCATTATATTACATGTAATAATATGATCCAATAATATTTGGTTAAGTTAGGAATAAGTTTTGATAATATTAAAATAAACATGTAATCGGGCTAAATGACCCTCTTACGTGCAACAAAACTTATTTATAATTTAACATAATATTTTTCAAGATTAAATTATATATTTTGATATAATAGAGTATTGAAATTATTTATCCATTTATCGTAGATATGGAAACGAATTAAATGGATCAACGGTGAACCTATTTTACTCTACACCATCTTGTTATTTGAAAGCGTTACACGATGCAAATATTATTTGGCCAACGAAATCTGATGATTTCTTTCCTTATGCAAGCGATCCTCATGCTTATTGGACAGGATATTTTACTTCAAGGCCAACGATAAAATATTTCGAAAGAATGGGAAACAATTTGTTACAAGTAAATCTTTGCAATTCCCGTTTAATCTCTTTAAAATATCTATAAAATAATTATCGTATTAATTTCAAATACGTACCAATTACATTTTCGACTTTACAGGTGAGCAAACAACTATCCGTTTTGGCGAATTCGAAGGAAAACGAGGAAGAATTAGAGCATTTCCGTGAAGCTATGGGAGTCATGCAACATCATGATGCAGTTACTGGAACAGAGAAACAATTGGTTGCAAGTGATTATTCTCGTTTGTTATACGAGAACATATTCAATAACGAAAAAATGGCTGCTAAATCTCTTTAGTAATAACGATCATCACTATTTCATTATTACACAAACAAAATATTTTTTTTTTTTTTGACATTCTATCTCTCTTTCACAAGTATAATTTTTTTCTTTTCTTAACAGTCATTGGGCCAATAAAATAAATAATTCCAATGACGACTTCCAAATGCACTCTTGTTTGGAATTAAACATCAGTGCTTGCGCATATACCGAAGATAATGCAAATTTCGTTGTAACAGTATACAATCCTTTGAGTCGACCAATTTCTTCTTATATTCGTCTTCCAGTACGAGGAAATTCCTACAATGTCTGGGATACAAAAGGTACAATATTTTTTATAATAATGATTTTAAGAATAACTAGAATGATCCATGTTCTTCTGAATTAAATATATAGAGAATCTCGAGATCATCTCTCAAATAATACCAATACATGATAGAGTACAACAAATACCTGGAAGAAAAAGTAAAGCAACGAAAGAATTATTGTTCCGTGCTATTGATTTACCAGCATTAGGTTACAAACGTTATACAATAAGTGCAAAACCTGATACAGAAGAAACATTTATTGAACCTACAAATTCCATAGAAGGAGATGTAAGTGAAAAAAATATTCACATTTGTGTTAGACATTTTTTACTAACATTTTTAAATAATCTCTAACTATTTAATTGGTCGTTAAATTTTAGCTCTATACGATAACCGTTGACGAATCTGGTCAAATAGTTTTTCAAAATAAGCATGACAAGGAAGTAGTCTTTGTTCAGTCTTTTCATTATTATGAATCAGCAGAAGGTAATAACAAAGTATTTGAAAATCGATCATCCGGTGCTTATATCTTTAGACCTAGGACATCATCCACCTTTAATTTACCATACGAAGGAAAATACTCTGTCATTAAAGGTAAATCTCTGTCAATAAATATGAAGAGTTCACTTGAAAATGAATGGGCAACTAATAAACTCCTAACGATAGATAACCATCATACATACGTGCACAAATATATGGAAAAAAAAAAAATATATATATATATATATATATATATATATATTAAAAAAGTTCAAACTAACTTTGAACATTCGTTTCAGGTCCTCACGTAGAAGAAATTCATCAAACATTCAATCAATGGATCAGCCAAGTTGTCAGAGTTTATAAAGAAGATAATCGTATGGAATTCGAATGGCTTATTGGTCCTATTCCTGTCGAGTAAAAAAATTATCATATATACGTAATAATTACTTTATCTATATAACGTAATGTTTTAATAACATTATTTTATATTATCACAGTGACAAAATTGGTAAAGAAATAGTGACGAAATATTCGAGTTATCTAATATCTGGGGATGAATTTTATACGGATAGTAACGGTCGAGAAATGTTAAAACGTAAGAGAAATTACAGACCTACTTGGAATTTAAAGTTGCATGAACCTATATCTGGAAATTATTATCCTGTCACGACGAAAATCTCTTTGAAGGATAAAATAAAGCCAATGAAGTTCTCTATCTTTACTGATCGTTCCCAAGGAGGTACCAGCATGAAAAATGGAGAATTGGAATTAATGGTAAACAAAAAACAAATTTTATAAATTTAAAAATTATAATATTACTAGTTTATTAATATAAACTGTACCCTTATAATATAGCTTCATAGAAGATTACTAAAGGATGATGCATTCGGTGTCGAAGAAGCTTTAAACGAAATGGCCTACAATACAGGTCTGGTTGTACGTGGTACACATTGTATCTACCTTAGCAATACAAACAATCTCGACTCCTTTTCGATAAAAGAGAAAGAGATACCATTAAACTTAGCACTTCGTCCATCGATCTTCATTACGATTCCCTCTAAAACAAATATTGATCATTGGCGTAACGCTGATATAATGCCAATAGAAGTACGTTGCTATTTTTTCCTTTTTTATTTTTTTGTAATAATTTAATTATCCTTATTTATTTTTAAGAGAAAAGTCATATTTATTATCATTTTATAGAAATCAGGACTGTCTAAAAACTTGCCACCGAACGTTCATATTCTCACATTAGAACCTTGGAAAAATGGAACTGTCCTATTACGACTTGAACACATATTCGAAGTTGGTGAATCTAAGGAATTTTCTGTACCTGTAGACATTGATATTAAAGTAAGTATTAATATTGAAAATAAGTTTTTGACTTAAATAATCTTGTCGAGATTAAATTTCAAATAATCCTTTGTAATCCTGCTTAGGACTTATTTACATCATTCACGATAACGTCGATAAAAGAAACAACATTAGGTGCAAATCAATGGTTACAAGATAGCAATCGTTTGAAGTGGAATCCAGAAATAAATGATATTCTAAGCAATAGGGAAGAGATTTTCACACCTATCAGAATTCAAAAAGAAGCAATCAATGTACATTTAAAACCGATGGAAATACGTACGTTCATCTTAGAAGTGTCATATCATTAGCTTTAATTGCATTACTATACATATTCATATATATGTATAAATACATATACAAATGAATGAAATACATGTATAAAAAAAGGAATTTGTATTATATCGATAATAAAAACCTATTCGTCAGTATATATATATACATGTAATAAAATATTGCATTTATCACTATATATCCAATGAAAAATCAGTATACGTATGTACCAATACCAATGGAAAGGTATAATCAAATTTATGTGTATACTTTTATCTTAACCCCTTAAGATGTAACAAACGATGTTTAAATTTTTGTTGAAAATTCATACTTGAAAGAAAATTGTATAATTTTCAGAAGATTTCATTATAATATAGGGAGATATTGTTAGATGATACAAAAAAAGATAATCTACCTAAGAAAGTAACGTCGAAAAGAAAAAATTACATCTATACATTATATATTATATATATATATGTGTATGTAGGTATGTGTATATATATAATATATATCTATATATATGTAATTTAATTAACATAGATGTTCCAAGAAAAACAAGAACAAGATACATGGGCTCAAACGTTGTTAACGATAACGCCGGAGGATGATCCTGTACTGAGAGAAGTCAAATCAAAGATCTTGGTGTCCGCAGACGTGAATACTTCTTTGGATTTAGATACTAATAGTTTTCTTTATAGACGATCCCTTACTCCAAAATATCTCGTGGATTTTAACGAATTAGAGGATGAAAATATTAGACATATCGAAGTTCAAACATTTTTACAAGGCATATCGGTCGTTGACATTCCAATTGAATACAAAGATCAAATTTCGCAGACGTTGTATATGAGTCCGCCATGTCCTCCTATGAAATATTATAAAGATATTATGAGTAAGATTTTTTTTTTTTTCTATTACTTTTATATATAAAATTATTTTAAATATTAAGATAAATCTTCCTTTGGATTTTTTGAACTTGATTTTAATTTTTATTGGGTTGATTATAAAATAAGTAAAGTTTTACTATAATAATATAGTAACTTATTAATATTTTAATAAATAAGTATTATAATAAATAATAGTTTGTTGTTATTATTATTATTATTATTTTAATTATTTATTAATCAACCTAATATAATAAACCAATGAACATTTAAAGAAAATATATACATAATTGAAGAAATATTTATTAGCATCTATGAGAGACGATCTAATGCCTGAGATAAAAAATACTCGTCAAACACAAACGATACTCACAATTGATCGAGATATAAGCCTACAAATTACCACAGAAATATTAAAAATCGACGTTACAAAAGAAGAAAAAGGAGAAGAAAAAGAAGGAGAAAAAGAAGAAGAAGGAGAAAAAGAAGAAGGAGAAGAAGAAAAAGGAGAAGAAGGAGAAGAAGAAGGAAAAGAAGAAAGAGAAAAAGAAGGAGAAGAAGACGACGACGAAATAAAAAATATACGTTTTGTATGGGATGAAGAAGATTATTTACAAACTGAGCTGAATAGCTTGATATCCGATATTCTCTACTATCTACAAGAACGTGTTTTCTGGATTTTAGATCCTACGACTCTTTTACATCCGATTACAACTGAAAACTTTACTCAGACCTTGATAAAATACAATGCAACCACGAATAACATTGTAATCGACAACGAAACGCAAACTGAGCTAACTTGTCAACCTAAAAGCTCCAATACCGAATTACTTTCAGATTATCAGGCTAATAAAAACTTGATAAATGAAATTTTGGAAGAGTGTTTGGACAAGGCTGTTGAGTCTGTGTTATTAACTCAATATATTCTTGATGAGATCATTGAAAAATGTGGTGAAATAGTGAGATACCCTCCAAAAGATCAAGATGCTCAAACTATAGCTACTTATACGGTAGACGAAAAGAAAGAAGAGGTTTTACGTAAATTACAATTACCAATTGTCGTTGATTCATTGGAATCATCGATTGTGGTATTAGCACTTATCGATGACCTGCTAGAATCAGTTTGTGAAGCTATCTATAAAAATGCGTATATTGTCAGTACGTCTATTCTTCGAGACGTAGTTAAAAAATCATCGTACATTGGTTCTAAAATAGAGAAAATACGAAGTCAATCACATGGTTAGTTTTTACATTATATATATACATATAGAATTATTATTATTAATTAAAAGTGATCATTAGAATTCTAGCAAGTAATTTTTTTGATTTGTTTAACTCGTATAAAAAAAGAGTTTTTTTAATAATTTAGATAAGTTAATCGAGCAGATTTTAAATCAAAGAAGAGAAAAGATAGCAAAATTGATGATGAAAAAGGAAACAGATACAGTCTTTACACAAACCAGTATATCGGGTATACATGAAATAACAAAACTTGAAGATCTTAAGAAAAGTTTCAGCTGTATTTGCTTGAAAGGTTCAAAGTGTTATGCATGCATGAAAAAAGATGAAGACATACGAACGTTGCGTACACAGGATATACTTTTAGCTTATAGTAGTAGACCATGCCAGGTTGTCAGTAGTCCTTTCAAGATAGAAACTGATGAAGTATCTTCAAGTAGTATTACCGAAGAAAGAACAACCATATGTAAGACTTCAATTTCGGATGATTCCAGTTCAGAATCAGTCACAACAATCGATGTGGTTCTACAGCCAAAAGAAAAAATAAATCTTACAGGTAAAGTGAATGTTGTTTTTAAATGTATGCGAAGTATAGTATATTATATAGAAAAAAGATATTTACTTGTTATCGTTTAAAAAGATTCTCTTGATGGATGGACTCGTGCAATTGATGCTGCTTTGACTATACCATGGTCTTCTCAAAGTAAAAAAAATCAATTTGTAATATATAAATTAATATATTATATATATATTTTTTTAATAATTATTAAAGTAAAAAATAATCTTCTTAAGGTTCCTTGAGTGAGACCAATAAAAACGACAAATTAACTTTGCAAACTATGAAGGTACTGCAAATTTTGAAGAGTACCTTCTGTATTCGGGATACCTGTCCTATGTCTGTCTTAGAAAAATTGACAAAAAAATCAACCGAGGAGGTCGATAACTTCGCTACCAATACAATTAATAATTCATGCTTTTGTTTAAAGACAAAAGATGATTATGTTACTGAAGAAAATATCGAAGATAATAATAGTATTGTTGATACGAAAACTTACAACCCATCGTTTGAAAATGAAAAATGTTTGTGTCATATTTGTTACACACTAGAAGACGCTTTGCGTCAATTTCCTGAAAATAATAAATCTTGCAACGTGAAAATTATTCCTATACAATCAGCTTCATAAATACATATTTATGTATAGGATTGTTTCTTATATTTGTACGTACAACTGACATTGAATTCATATATTCAATCTTTGTTATCTAAGAAAACATTACAATAAATTATAAAAATTTTACAACTTTTTTTCTCTATTGAAATGTTTAAAGTAATATTTTTGTTATTATTGAAGAGACTGTACATAACATCGCTTCGACAATTATCTTTTAATACACGCGATATTAGCTGTTTAATCGTTCATATTGCATCATACTTTTTATTGAGTATTGTACGTATGATTCATTTAATAATTACATATGTATTTTTCGAACATATTTCAAGATTTTTTTCTTTAAATGTAATGTACAGTTCACTCTATGGCAGACATGTCAAATCTATTATTGCTAGCTTTGTTTTTTCAAAACATATAAAATTTCTGGAAGTTTTGTATTCATGTATATCCTGTGAATAAATTATTTGTAAAATTATAAAATCGATAAATTAGATATCAAGATATTTATAAGCGTACAATATTGTCACCTTTACAATAGATCACACATATCTTCTAAACTGTAAGTAATATAATTTTTCAAAAGTTTTATAATTATTTATGGCAAGAAATGTTAGTCATTTAATTAATACGCGTATGCAAAAAGTACCAAAGATTCTTACTTTTTGGTAGTCATTAAGTAGTTCAAAGATCATCACATATAAATTAATAAGAAAATATAATTTTATAAATACTTATAAATAAGCATGCTTATAGTATTAATTTATAATTATATATAAAAGTCCATATATATAATATATATATATAAAATCTATATTGGTATGCTATTAATATTTTTGGTCAGATAAAATATAAGAGTAAAAATTATTGTAGTAAGTAAATCTCTTTGTAAGATATTCTTATCGAAATAAAATGCTTAATTATTAGCGAATGAAAATTGAAAATAATAATAGAAAATCATAACAATATCTTGAAAAAATGATGTAATAAATGAAATTCATTGCTGTTAAAATTCATATAAGTAAATTGTGCATTGTAGCAGTCATCAGAAAATGTATTTCTATTTATATATATATATATAAAAAAAAAAAGAAGTAGAAAGATGGTGAGATAAAACGAAATTAAAATTACCTTCCCTAATAAAAATGTAATTTAGCATTTCGATCTAAATTTTAAATTATCTGTAATATCCTACAAACGTTCATTCTCGTCATTCTCAGTCTGTAATTCTTTCACTGGTACTTCCATTACTGTCATTTGCTTTTCTTCTTCTAATATTTCTGTAGGTTTAGAATGACTCAAGTCATTCCATGGTTGTATTTGCGCAGATCCAAAGATCCAAAATAGAATTGTTGCAGAAACAAATACTCCTGCTGATAACCAGAACATAATACGCCATTCTTCCACTCCATTCTATAAAATAAAAAGATATTAATAAATACAGTTAAAAGTAATATACTTTTATGTGAACTTTTGATAAAAATGAACATACCCTTTCGTTGGTTAAAGCACCAATAATCGGTGGGATAATAAATCCAGGGAAACTACCAAAAGTATTCATAACACCATACAAAGAACCAGCAAAATTCGGTGCAAGATCTTGATGATTTACTAAACTAGTTTGACAAGCGGCACCATTAAAAGTCAATGCCAAGATCAACATCACCAATGCTGTTGTTGCATCACAACCAGCATAAGTCATAATAATCAAAGCAATAGCTGGACCCATGTGTGCTAGTAAGTAAAAAATATTTTTCAGAATACTACATATATATTTATTTATTAAAAAAAATATACCTATAAAATGTAGTATTAGATACTCACAAAATAGCATAAATATTTTACGAATCAGTTCTAATGTTAAAATATTTTTTCTTCGAATATAATCACCAGCAGCTGCAAATAATACTCCAGCACCTAATCTAGCTATGTAAGGTAAGCCTGTAAGAAAGCCACCCTACGGATATAAAGCATTTTTAATTAATTTAATACCTCCATAAATAAAAGAAAGAAAGCGTATTTCATTTAGTACAAATATCAAGAGCTAACCGATTTCATGTTGAATCCAAGTACTTCTAAAGTATACTTTGGACCATTAGTTGCAATGAAATATATGCCCCACATATTTGCAAAGTGAGCCCACAACAGAACTAAGAATGGTACCGATGTGACAACAGATTTTATAGGAAGTGGCACCTTTTGTTTTGATATAGAAGTACCTATTTGCTCTTTTATATATGACTTTTCTTTTTGAGTTATTCCTGGATGAACATCAGGTGTATCATATATCAGATAAACCCACAGAACATAAAAAAGTAACATAAGTCCACTAGTAACGTAATAAGCTGCTTTCCATCCAAAAGAACTGATTACTTGTCCACATAAAGAAAATGTTACAACCGTACCAAAAGGTCCACCTATACAAAAAATGCATCTATGTTATTTTTATATTTGTTGATTATTTAACATTTAAGTGATTGAGATATAACCTTGCATAGTCCACACAAACATTCCTTTTTCGCTAGGTGGTACCCATCTTGCAATCATTGCATGAAGAGCAGGATAAACAGCACCCTATAATAGAATTTTTAATTGGCTTATCACTATTAAATGTTAGCTACTAGAAATAAAATATTACAGGAGGAGATAATGTGAAGTGTTATGAGATTAAATCTTTGAAGGATGTTAATAGAACAAAACCATAAAGATAAGAATATATTATAATTAAGTTTGTTTTATTATTTTGTATAAATTAGTTTTTTCTGTGTATTAAAGTTTTTCTTATCTTAGAGTAATAATAAATGTACTAATAATGAAGATTATTAAAAAACTTACACCAAAAAATCCCATCATAAAACGAAGCATGAAAACAAAGCCATAGTGAATACTGGAAGCCCATGGCATCAGGAGATTTAATACTGCAGGAATTAATGTAGCAAATCTGATAATAACAATAATATGTGAGTTAGATTAAAAAATCAATCAATGATTGCATTATAAAACAATTTAACTTACGCAACCACTTTAGAACCTCCATACTTCTCAGCTAAAAGACCAGCTGGTACACTGGCTGGTAAAACACCATAAAAATATCCAGAAAGTAAAAGTCCTTGTACATGCTGATTCCATTCGTAACGTTCACCGTACTGAAATTCATTTAGAATTAAATCATATATCAATAATATTAAATATCAAATGAAATATTTTTAAAGGATATTACATCTTTTAGCTCAATAGTTTTATTACTCGTAAGAGAGTCTGCAGTACAAATAGGACCAACAGTACCATTTTTACTAGTCGCATTTACCATAGCAACAATGGTAATAGACAAATTTGTACGTATTACATATGAGAACATACAGGCCAAAAACATCATCGCTCCAAGAATACCCCGGCGAGGTATTTTTTCTGTAAATAAAATCAAAAGAGATATGCAAATTGCGATTATCAATAGACAATAGGTTAAAAGTCATTTCAGATAATTTTTATTTCTATATAAATATGTTCAATGCTGAAAATGTTTGTTATGAACTTGATCAATAATTAATAGAATATTAATTTATAATAAACATTTTATCTTTTTAATATCTCAATATTTTTTATTATCTTCAATATTTGAATTATTAAGACAAACTAATAATCTTGATAATATTTATTGTAATAAGTGAAATATTGTAAATCTTAATCTCGACCTTGAACGTTTTAGCAAAACAATTTTGTTGATAGCAAACTGACGTTTATGTAACACGTTTTATGACATAATATAGTTGTTTATTTCTGAATAAATTAAGTTTTGCATTTTTTTATGTTAGAGAATATTGCGGATAATTTGCGACGTAAAAAAAAAAAAAAAAAAAAACAAAAAAAAAGAATTGGCTCTATTCGGACGACCTTCTTAACACGTTTATACGATATATATTTCTCTCTATCTATTTTTGCAAAGCACTACATACATCTCCAATAAAACAGATTCAAATTATAAATGGTTCCAAGGCGGATGAAATAAAATTGAAAAAAAAAAAAAAAAAAAGAAAAAATGTGTGTGCGTGCGTGCGTCGATCGAAATAAAAACATTTAGCTTTATATTATAAAACAAATATAAATACAATTCGATAATTACATATTATATGATAATCCATCGTCAATGTATGACATTCGAATATATTGAATTATATCCGCATTATGTATGACACTTTTACATTTCTCCGTTCATTCAAACGAAATTAAATACGTATACTTATTATATAAATAATAAAACCTATTCAGATCTTGTATCATTTCCACGAAGAGAAAGCTAATTTATAGACATACATGTATTTCGAGGAATAATAACAAATTATTTCTCATTTATTGTCTTGTATGAATTGTTCTTTTCATTCAGATTAATACGAATTTTTAATATAAAAAATTAAAAAATCAAATGATTAAAAAAGTGAGATATAAAAAAGCGCGGTAATTTCAAATTGAGATATTTTTTCTTAATTATAATTATTCCTATGTAATACCTTCAGAATAAATTATTACTTATTCGAATGATGTACGTAGTCTTAAGTTTTATAAATCATAAATATAATATATGGTACGACGAATATAATTTTAATTGAAGATCACTTACCATTGTACTTCCGGAAGAGGGTCATTTTGCTTTTCGTACGAGGACAATGATTGACGACGATGCCCCTTTATAAATGCAAGTTCGTTGCACTTTCAAAACTACCTAGTCTTTCGTGTTCTCGTTAGGAATCAATTTAAATCCAACAATTATTTCTTTGATCAAAGAACTCCGTTCGAGATATATAAACGAGTATTACCTGTTGAAGATAATTCATTAATTAAATGATACAAGATTTCTATTTAAACATAAATAAATAAATAATTACGAACGCATAGAATAATCGACATGATACTATATAGAACGGAAATAATACGTTATTATATACAAATGTTATTTATATAGATTAACGGTACTCAATTTACAATAAAAAAAAAAAAACATTGCTATGTATCATCATTATTAATATTATTATCATATAGATCTTTGAAAATAATTGGAAGTATTATGTTTACACGGATGCCAATGACGTCATAAACGTTTCTAGAATTGTATACGTCTCACGTAGTCGTACTCGTCGTCGTTGTCGTCGTCGTCGTCGAAAAATACGCGGGTGTGGCAGCCATATTTAAAATCTATATTTACGCGGGAACGTATTAAAATCGCAATGTTTTAATTTACGCAATCTTATTTGTATCGATCGATTTCACTGACGTTATAAAGAATTAATCAATAATTTCTAACTTAAGAATCATACACACACATATAGCACGCGCGCGTGCGTACATGCTAAAAATATCTTACATAATCTTTCACGATTGGTTCTCTAAAATCATTATCATAATAAGCACTGAAAACTAATAAATAGATCTAACAATAATATTTAAAAGAGATTTATATACAAAGATACACGTAATATACAAATAATCAATAATATGGAGAAAGTATAATTTATATTCACTCGCATCTTACAAACATCTATATGTACGTGTAAAGAAACTTATTTCGATATAAAAAGAGTCAAGTACGAACTCATTAAAGACGAATAGAAATCGGAACAAGGATAAATCAAAGATATTTCCAATCGAATACGAGACATCGTTTTTCTCTTGAATATCTTGTGTTAAGAATTCGAAATAAAACACGATGAGGAAGAGAAAGAGAGAAAGAAAAGAGAGAGAGAGAGAGAGAGAGAGAGAGAGAGAGAGAGAGAGAGAGAGAGAGAGAGAGAGAGAGAGAGAGAGAGAGAGAGAGAGAGAGAAATTACGGCGCTACGAATGAATGAATTTTATGACAATCATTGCTTGATTGTTTTATTATGTCGTTATCATACGACTAAGTTTACAGATAACATAAGAATGACGTTATCGTTTTAATCATTATTTGTTTGATATCACTCACGGGACTCCATTGCTTTGTAATATATCCTTTTTTTTTTTTCTTTACATCTTGCATATATGTACATATTTTATCCGTTTAAATCGATCCGTGTTTCTAATGAAAATAAAATGTGCTGTTCTGTTTCACAAGAACAGATTATTAAAATTTAATTATTGAAATTAAAAATAAATTTATTTTGCGATTTAATCTTAAAGAAAATAAAGAATTCTGTATAAATAATAATAAATTAATCGTGATAACGTATCCAAACAATATCTACATAATATTAAAAAAAAAAAACAATGAATTAACGATCGATTAAATAAACGAAAGATGTCTCGGATCCTTCGAAGGTAAGATTATCATAATATCTAAAAGTTTAACGTAAATACGCGTACATACATACGCGCAGTTGTTTGCCACGATGCAGTTTATCTTCTACTAATTTATAATCGTTCTTATACATACATAAATCTTCTCTCATCAAACGTTCCCGCCTAAACTTCTTGTTTTCGAAAGCTTTATTTAAAATTTTATAAACCCAAATCAAACAGAATTAAATAAAACGTGACAAAAATGTGTATTTACGGATTTCTGATTAAATCAAATGGAAACAGAATGATATCGTTGATTAAGAATAGCTTCCGATTAGTCATTTATGTTCTAGCTTATTTTATTATGGGTTCCATGAGGTTTTCTTTATTAAAAGGTTAAAAGATAATTGAACTACTCGATTAAAACTTATCTAGAACGTTGAGAAAACGTAAAAAAAAAAAAAAAAACCTTGTATATGTTATTATTACGTGTATTATTATTTACGCATTATTTACTTCTTTTAATAGCCTACGAAAAAAATTGTGAAATTATTATGAAAACACATCATATCAAAAGAGATATTTTGTAATATACGTAATAATTGCATAGAGATAATTTTTTGTAATAACTCAAGCTGATGTAATCTATGAATTCCGACCAAATGTTCGAATAAATAAGCACACAAGTGAAAAAACCAATGTACACATACATATATACGTTCACATATGTTAATACGTATTCGTATGTATTATCTTATCTAAAAATATTATTATATTAATATTATATTAAATGTTTCAATATATTCGTCTATGCTTAGATTTATTAATATTTATTTTTATATTATAATTTATTTTTATTTATTTCATATACGAATATGATATCAAATAAGAATCGATACGGACGTTACGTAAAATTGTAACCAAAAAATTATCGATCTTGGAGAATTCTTTCTTATAGATATTACAATGTGTTTAATGTTAACATGTCAAAAGAATATTTTTAAAATTTACTATGACGCAATTGTATCACGAAAGAAACGTTTTACGTAGTCCGCAAAAATTACTTGCAACGTTTCTTCCATCGTAATAAAGAACTCGATGATTGGTGCGGAAATAGTTATTTATAATTGATAAATCATACCTTGTTCGTACTATGTATAAAAAAAGAATGGGAATCTCGACAGCGCGCCAAAGAAGGGTCTACGTGACATTTCGATTCGATTACGAAAAAATATTAAATAATTTTATTTTATTCGTTAAAAATCAATACATTCGAATAACGAAATACTCGCCAATCATTATGGTTCTTTGATGAATTGTTATGTTAAAATTATTATACTTTGAAATACAGTATGCATTAACATATTCCTATTTCGTATATAACTCGAACAATTGAATAGAGACATATGTGTTTAAACAAAATCAAACAGAATTTCTAATATTCTAATATTGTTTTGGTCATTTACGTACATTTTTTTTTTTTTTTTGTAAATTTATATAATATTTATACATAGAAATGAAATTATCGTAATTGGATATCCTCATGAAAATAATTCATAAAAGTTATGATATATATAATAGAAACTAACCTCTTATTTCTATACGTGCACGTGTTTCATTCTTGTCCAGATTAGTAAAGTGAATTTTAACCGCGAAAGCGACTGCGATCAATAAACTGTTGGATACTCGTTACTGTGAGATTTCACTGTGATCGTTACTTTTTTCTCGATCATTTGATGAACTTTGGCGTCTTCTTTCTTCTGCATTTGTCTTATCTTAACGCAATATATATGCCAAAAATGCTTACAAAACTAAATACCCGTGATGACTTGTGCTTCTTTTCACACTCTTTAAACAATACACGGTAGAGACTCAAACAATAGTCCAAGTCCGACGATGTAACATGATCTAATACGAGCGAGCTTCTACCAAGGTCTTCTAAAAACTTAGTTTTTTCCTCTCTTGCCTTCATTCTGCCAGCACTGTCACCTGTTGAACGATCTATGTATCGACGAAAAATGATGTAAGTCCTACATTATCATTGAAAAAGTCTTATTATAAGTTGCGTCGATAAAAGAGAATTTGATCGATATAAGTTAGAATAGAAATCTGTATTATCGACGAGTGGTAAATAATGTTATTAAGAATTGAAACTTGTTTTATCGCCATCAATCTACATATTAAACATTACTTTGTAATCGCACACGTATTTAATCTATAACTAATTATTAACCTATATATCGACAACTTAATTTTCATACCTTCTCTATATAGAATATAGATTCTCTATATAGATATATAAATGTTATGTAACTATTGTTACCGTAATCAAATTGATTGAGATAATGTTTAAAAAATCATCTTACTTCGTCTATAATCAAGGTAGAATCATCACAATTTTATTGTGCTGCAAGACATACAGTCAAATACAGAGATATATAATTAACACTATGAGAAAAAATCTTTGGATATATAACAAGTTTTCATTACAATAAAATATTTTTTTGCAAATGTTTTAAATACCATGTGTTTATAACAGTGCCAATCACGCTTGATATTTCTCAGATCAATCATATTACGAGTATATTCATACCCTTTACAGAATCGTGTGTATGTGTGTATGTGTATGTGTGTAAAGGATGTTAAATATATTTAGTTATGTTCTCCGTACAAAATAATTAATATGTTAGAATTAGTTAAAATATTTTACATTTTATATAATGGTAAATGAATATTTTCAATATATTTTATTTGTTAAGCAACATAAACTTTCTTAGTACGGAAAGAACAGAGAGTACTGTTTTATAATACATATAAAACATTTTGCATATATATATATAAAGCATGTATACATACATATATATCCTGCATAAACAGTAACATAAGTAAATATCCTTAAGCGTATGCGTAGATGTAGTAGAAGTTTTAATATTTTTTTATATAGAAAAAGATGTTAGTGTAAAATAAAAGATTTTGTTGATAAATTATTTTCTTAGGCTTTATATAAATAAATTGCTATCTTATCAAAGAAACTTTGCATTCTTTGTAAATAAGCAACTACGTATTTTTTCTTTCTCATATCTCTACATGTGATTATATCTGTTTTGTTTATACTCCGTCATAAGATCAGTTTATATAAACATAAAATCTTATAACAATAATATAACGAAAATTATAGCATATAGCAATTAGTAACACTAATTATAGAACAATTAAGTACAATATATAAATACAATTCACAGTAATAGTTTGAAGTATTATAATAAATTGTTTCACTTTCGTGTATGTGTATCCTTTGTGTGTGCACACATGAGAGTACATGTATGTAGGTACATATATAGATCAGATTCATAATAATGTAATAATAATACATTTGATAATAATGAATTATTTGATGAAATAACTCCACCACCATCTATCTGCTTAGCGATTTATGTACAATACATACATTCCTTTTCATTCTTTCTCAATATAAATTAGTGAAAAAATAATGCTGCTTTGGCCATGATCTATCCATTGGTAATTACTACCTATATTTTCATTGCTAATGTCTACAATTTTGAATGTGTTTTTTAAATTCGAAGTTTCTTAAATGGTCAAAAAATTCTAATCACACGCAGAGAGTCAATTCTTCTAACTGCACAGATTTAAAAGTGTCTTTATGCAAATAAATTATCAGACACTTATCATAGCATAATCTAATTACTTAATAATTCATTTTTTTTTCGTCATTTCATTATTTATTAATAGCATTGAATAGCATTAATACTTTTAAATATTATTACTAAGTTAATATTATTTGTATATATATATTAAGCAATTACTTATTCGATAAATGTTGACTCCGTTATTCGTTCTGCCAATATTTTTCTTATTATTTTTTTCTACTATATTTTTCATTTGAATTTATACAATATAGAAGTACTTACATGTGTTCGACATTACAAAAATTAAGCACCTCTGACTTTGGTATGAAAAAAAATATATTTTGTAAACAGCTTTTCATACTACCAACACTTTGCTCTAGGCAATAATTTTCTAAAAATGTATTTCGTTGAAATACATGAAAGTTAATTCAATTTTATTAAGTCGTACAAAAAGAAACTGGAATGCAATATTTAAGAGTGCTAACATTCAAAATGCATATGAAAATAAGAAGTGCAAACGCCAAAAAAAAAAAAGACATTCATGGAATGTACGAGTTGTTTCGAGTAAATTACTGAATGAATAATAATTAATGAATAAATCTTTATAGAATTTCACTTTAGAACAAAATCTAAAAATATTTTGCTAATGGTGAAACAATAATATCATTTTCATAAATAAAATGTTACAATCTATTATTTTTTTAAATAAAACTATATTATTTACTTGTAGCGAAATTTTCTAAGAAATTAAATAATTATCCCAAAACTACATATTGTCATATTAGATTTTTTCAAGTATTTCACATTGTTACTTGAAATGCAATAAAAGATCTACACTGTATGAAAACATGTTCACTTCATATGTATATACTTTATATAACTTGCTTATTTCAAATAGTCAATCAAATCAATTTGAGTAAATTACTGTACAATTATTCCAGCTCGAACGTTAAGCTAGTAAATATTTAAAGAAAATATACTTATCATTATATCTATGATACAATATATTTTTCTATGAAATTATACTGTAATA
The DNA here is from genome assembly GCF_014466175.1 of Vespula pensylvanica. Taxonomy (NCBI): domain Eukaryota; kingdom Metazoa; phylum Arthropoda; class Insecta; order Hymenoptera; family Vespidae; genus Vespula; species Vespula pensylvanica. Next base: position 2,779,072 of record NC_057708.1, on the reverse strand, counting down.
AATTAATATTTACGTTGCAACAAATAAGCAATAATCTGTACAACTAGTATGTGGAAATTAAACCTAAGGACGGAAAACAGAAAACATTAAACCTAATCAGATGTTCAATTCCAATGAAGTAAAATATTCAAGTTCAGTGTAATTATTAAGTGTTACATTATATCCGATAAATGTGCTAAATATGAAAAATTTCTTGAACATTCTTTTGTTACTAGACACCATCCTATATTACTCTCTATTATCTATATTAATTTGAAAATTTCCATCACAATAGAATAGAACTTAAAAGACATACCTAAACCACCCATTGTGCAAACATTCTTCTTACAAAATTAATGTCGAATTATTTGTATCTTGGACTGTCCGGCGGTGTAGGCTGTGTATTTGTTCTCTGCTTTGGCCCGCTTTTGAAAGACATCTTTTTAACAGGTCTTGGTGAAATTCCATGCAAAGCAGTATTTTCCTGAGCATCACTACTGAACCATACTCTGCTTCCATCAGAAGCTATAATCAACATGAACACAAATACTATTTCTCACATTTTTTATTTTACACATCAATTTAGAATAGAAACTAGAAAGTATAATAAAAAACGAATATTAGCTTAATTATCTATAGAAAGATAAATGAGAAAAGAACTATAAACGTATGAGTAAAGTTAAAAAAAAAGAAAAAGAAAAGAAAAATCCATTGAATATATATTTTCTTCATTTATTCATTCTATAAATTTTTTTTATAAATATTTTCTTATACTTTCTATTACAAAAGTAAGAAGGAATAATAGTGCGATATGGAAGATTAATACAGACCAGAGAAAAAAGAAAGAAACAGAGCACAAAAAACTTTTTTAATACTGATGAAATCACGCATGATTAAGTAAACGGCATGACAATAAAGAGAACTTATTAAAGTATAAATTTAAATATGGTATTTACGAAATTATAGATAATTTTCAAAGAGAAAGAGAGGGGGGAGAGGTAAAGAGAGAGAGAGAGAGAGAGAGAGAGAGAGAGAGAGAGAGAGAGAGAGATATAATAAAATTAGATAAAAGGGAGATCAGATAACTGTTTTATATAATACTGGAAGACAGCACAGAAATAATATTTAACTAATAATACTACCTTGTTGGATGGTGTTACAAGGTGGATGGGGGTTAGTGGACTGAATTAGTCACCTCTATTTGCACGAGTATCATTGCTTGTTGTCGAAGTACTGCGTAGACCAGAACGACCCTGATGCGAATCTATAAGTGCCGCCGCAAGGTTTGACGATGCTGTGGATTGCACGCTTGTTGTAGATCCTGATAGTATGATATTAATAATAATAATAACAAATCAAAATAATTGCCACTTTTCATGCTGTGTAATATTAATATGAAACTAATATTCTTTCTTTTCTCAAAATCATCATAATGTTATCATAAGGCTATTATTAATAATAATAATAATAATAATAATAATAATAATAATAATAATAATAATAATAACAATAACAATAATAATAACAATAATAATAATAATAATAATAATAATAATAATAATAATAATAATAATAATAATAATAATAATAATAATAAAAGAAAAAATGATTTTTACACGATAAAATAAAAACTAACCAGATACAGAAGACGTTCCACTGAATGGACTTGCTGGTTGTACTGGAGAATAGACATTTGCAGTGAACTCTTCAAAAGTTGTAGATTCTTTATGATTCCTCATTACAGTATCGATAGATCGTGCCCGTTCCTCGTAACTATAATATTTAATATTATTTTTATAGCATATCGTATATACATTTCATGGAATAATATATTATTAATAGCGAACATACTAATGTTGATATAATGTAAGTGTTGATCTCTTGGCTCTACTCGCAGCTAAAGCTGTGGTTCTAACCAAACCAGGGAGAACTTTGTCTTCAACAATACATTCATCAAACAATGGACCAAAAAATGGGATTTCTGGTTTTCTAGAGATTTGTATTCTATATAACTTATTGTGCAATGGATAAATAACTATTAAAACATCACAAAATTCGGTCGGTATGATATCTCTACGATAATCTCTCCAATGTTCTGACCAAACGATATGAACTTCGTCGTTGCCAAGATGTCGTGTCTGAAAGTAAATTTAATACAATGTAACACCAATTCCCATCTCTTCTATCAAAAAATATTTGTAATGTCGTAATATGTAGAAATTACATACCTTTTGTAATAAACTTTCTGGACTATCGGATGGCATTCTTGTTGCTACGTGAAAGAGAACTTCGGTGAAAGATGTTGCAAAATAAGGTGCAGTTACACCAGATGCTTTTCCAGGCACAAGACCCCCAAGAAAACCTGTATGTGATTCGAGTTCAACTTCCCAAGCTAACCTGGCTACAAAATTTTCATACTCCTTACTAGCTGCGACATTGCTTAATATGGAGTTTTTATCTTCTTGTCCTTGACTAACATAAATCACTGCGATCTTATGTGTCTCTCTAGAACGTTGACTATCAAGATTTCGTAATTCACGTAGAAGTTTTTCATTTTTAGTAAGCAAATGTAACTTTCTCCGTTGTTCCCAACCAGACAGGCCCAAATGAGAAAATAGAAGTCGGCAGTGATGAAACGGTGCTGGTGGTTGGCGGCACGTTGGTGGACTAATTGGTGTTGCACACATACTAAAGGGACATGCATAACAAAGTTACATTCCAACCAACAGTAACATTATATAATCTAAATGATAATTCTTTCTAATTTAATATAATAAATATATTAACCTAATATGTTGACTCCAATTATTAAGATGTTCTTGCTCTGCATTTCGTTGATTTAAAATAGTTGCAATAGTTTCACTTTCAAGATACAATCCATGCGGTGGATTAGCAGGTGCATTTAATGCTATCTCCGGATTACATAAAACTTCAGGACTCGTATGTCCTATATATTGAAGAAGCTAAACATTTAAAGTTATAATCTGTTTCATGGCACATGAAAGTAAAAAATTATATAATATATTAAATATATATGTATATACAGAGTATACTTACATCATCTAAATTGTCCATATCACTTGCACCGTTTGCAAATGTTGGCAAAATATGAGGCTCGCGATGCCTTATAGTATGTCTCGAAGCGCAGCTCTGCTGCGTTATAACACTATTCAATTCTTCCTTATGAGATTTTATATCCCAATCAACTAAAATTTATATCTAATAAATATAAAAACGGTACATATAAAATGAATACAACAAAAAGCTTACCTGATTTTGCAAACGGTGTTTGAAATTCGTCGTCAATAAAGGGTTGACTGTACAAAATGGAACTATCCCAAGATGCTTTCCCTGCTAAATCTCGTAATAAAACTCTTACCAAAGAAGGAGCTGTTGTTAAACCAGCTGTAACACCTCCTCCGGGTGCATCAAGTGCAGCTAATTCAACAAGGGACATTATAATTGAATTGGAAAGCATTAATAATTGTATATTTGGTGCTTGAAAGATTGCAGAAGAAAGCTCATCTCCTTCAATTCCTGGTACATCATCCAATTCAACAACTAACGACGAAAGACGAGCTGCACCAATACCCATTGGAAAATGACCCAGATGATTGATCAAATGCATCATTACCTGTCAAACGAATTCATTTTTACATATAAATTGCTCTCAAATAAATACATATATAAATACTATGTTTACCATTTTCGCTGCAAGCTGAACCGAATGAACGTTACCACGATGAGGAGACTTTGCGCATACTTCATCCGTTAAGTTATCTAAAGTAACGTCGGGATCAAAATCTTCATCTTCATCTTGGTGACATTTATTAGTTTTTGGTGGATCTTTTCCTCCTTTATTTTGTGCTATGTTATCTAAAACCTAATTATATATAGAAAGTTAATGAAATCTACAAAATATTAAATGTACAATTTTTTATATTAATTGTGTTCGTTACTAACTGTGAATAATGTCATTAAAAGTGGTTTTCCCTGATATATACGTAACAATACAGTTGGACCCAAATTCATAGCCCATTCTCCTAAACAAAATATCATTGATATAGTTAATGGGCCACGCCTTTCTCGTAGACTCATACGTCCAAGTGTCTCTGAAAGAACCTGTAAAATTTTTAATGTAGTATTAAATACAGTCATTTTTACATACAAGTAATATATTCAATATAGCGATCATACATGTGTAATTTTGCATGGCACATTAGGATACAACTCCAATAAAGTGTCTGCCTTGTCGCACAAAAGTAAAAGGGAATCGCATGCTACCTGAGCAACTGTCACATGTGTAGCCTGAAAAATATATAATAAAAACATTATGTGATCTTTTATTCTGAAAAACGATTAACATAAAATATTAGTAATATATAGAAAATAAGCTACCAAGTATTTATACAATAAATTGGATATTCAACTAATAAACACATAAAATACAAAATTTCTGTGCAATGCACCATGCAAAGATGACAACATCCTGAAAAACGTAACCAGTCAACAGAGAAATACTGGAACATTACACAATAAGACCACAATTGTATGTCCTTATATATATAAAAGAAAACTACCTGATCTACTAAAGGAAAATAGAAACCAGTCTTGTACCGCTTGATCCCTTGCATCTGCTGTCAATCAGACTTGATGGAACAGATATCTACTTACATGTTATTATCTTATGTCTACTATAATTAATGTATATATTACTAATAAATTTATGTAAAAACATTCTTTATGCGTTCCTTCTTCTCTATCAGGCAAAGTATATTGTTTGAATATCCATTTGCAAGCAACTAAGATTTGAATAATTACTTCTAGCACATGCATAATGACAATAAAGTTTAAAATCTATATAAATCTATTTCACCACCATACAAAGTTTATATTCGATTAGAAGAAAAAGCTATTAACTCACTCTAAGTGCAAGAAGAAGAACAGTAACAGCCTCTGGAATTCGTGGATGTTGATTTTTACAAGATAATTCTCTGTACGCAAACATGGCTATGCTAGAAAGGGCTAAACATCTTGCTATGCCAGTTGGTTCGCGTCTACAGCTTCTCAGAAGAATATTCACTACATGTTCCTACAAATTTAACTGTATTATATATTTTAAATGATCGTCGTAAAATTTTCAAAATAAATTCGAATACCTTTGCATCGGGGCATACTATTGTTAGAATATCAGATCCATTTGGTTGCAGCACAGGCAATTTAGCTATTGTTGCAGGTAATGATAATAACGAACCGATTATAGAGACAGCTTCCGTTCTGGGTGCCTAAATAATAATAATTATTATTATTTATATCTACAATATATGCATGTGTATCATATATAATATATAGTACCTCGACATCTTGACTACTTAGTATTACATTAGCGGCATGTATATAATCCAAAATAAGAAGACTAGAACCAGGTAGATTTAAACTAAATAATCGAGGCCCAGTATATTTGACTAATACATGGAGTACTTTACTATCGTTGCTAGCAATGCCATTATGAACAGCACGATAAAAAAGATTCAAATGCTGTTTCGGTAAATTTATATCCAAAGGTTGGACAGTTAAAAGACATATAAGGCGATATGCGGCTAATTTGCCTACTTCATATTGAGCTGGTAACTGTATTGCCTAAAATAAGGAATGCTTATATTAATGAAAATATACTTATAAAAATATTTATACACGTCTGTACGTATAAATATACCTTAAAACACCATGGAGCTATAACTGTTAGAGGTGGAATAAGTTCTGGAGCAGGAGGTGTTACTAGATTGTCTCCAGAGACACCTTGATTTAAACGAATCTATGAAAATTAAAATACCTATTTGTACAAAATGATTGTTGTTGTTAGCTTTAAAAAAAAGGAAAGGTAAAGGAAAGTGAAAGTGTACCTTTATAAGAGTTTGTGTAAGTTGTACGAGATAATCCATAACTTGACCATGTAATATTGGATCTTGAATATTATTTACATCTCCCAAAGCAGATAACATTCGCCTCCATAATACGACAGCAACATCTGGCAACCATCCTCGTACTCCTCCACCTGCCATAACAGATCTTCTTTCTGTTATATCATTTGTATCTGTAAAATATAAAATCATATAAATATTATTACCTCCAAGAGATATTATTCTTGTTCTTCTTATTTTTGATTTTCCTATAATAGATAATAAATAAATTAATGCATAGTAAGCCAAGTGATTAAAATTCGAATCAGCGTAATGCAATCTAGCTCCTATCTTGTAATAATGTAAAAAATGTAATGCTATCTTGACTGATGAAATATAAATCTAAGATTTGTTTAATGAAAACCTTGCTGTACTCTAATAAACAAAAATGTATGTTTAATGTAGACAACATATAATGAGAAGGAAAGTACATACCAATACTGCTGCCATCAATGTTCTCTATTTGTATTGGACTATCTTTATTGCTGTCAACGCCACTGCTTGGTGTTGGAGAGGGACAACGTGGAGATGGTGGTTCACTATCAACTATGACAATGCTATCCAATGATTTAGCACGTCTGTTTGGTAGCATTTTTCCAGTTATTGATGATGTAGGACCACTTGATAGTAATCGTGCCATATCTTGCTCTATAGATAGGGGAAGTACTGCACGCGAGGAAATTATTTACACTTAATACAAAAGCCACAGACACTATGAAGGTTATTGATATCGTAATAGACTGTATATCTGCTACTCCAACTCAGGAACAGTTTGTATATAAATAATGATGAATAAATTGAAATTAAAAAGGAATACATAAATGTGAATTATTATTATGAAAAATGTCTACTAATAACAGAAATAAAATGGCATGATGTCTGACACAAAAATAGTTATTTTTAACTTAGTGTGAGTAGTAAAGCAACAAAAGTGTAAAGTTATAAATAAATTGCACACAGTATCAGTAACATAGATGGCACTACTAACAGGAGAACATGAAATTTGAACTTTATAAACAAAAATCACTCAACACAATTATTTGTATTATTAATTTTTTAACTCACCAGGAACCCCAGTATGTACAGTATGAGTACGACTTCTATGAAACTTCGTACGAGCTTTTCCATTATAAATAGTGTTATCGCTTGCACTGCGTGGTAACAATCGACCTTTTCTTAAATCTCGTAATGGATGGTCTATTACAATCAATATAATATTATTAACAATTATTGTTCGTAAAGAACACATCAATATAATAGAAAGATTTGCAAATGGAATTGTACCTGTTACATTTTCTTTTGATGTAGTATTACTCTCTTGATCAATACTTCCTTTACATGGTGGCTGAACACTTCCTATCGATGCAGCACGACTTCCAACTCCACGACGTCTTTTTGTTTTTTGTTCACTTAATCTATCTAATGGTAGATCATTTAAATCTAAGTTATATACATGCCTTGCGAGTACTCGTGTTAAAGTATCCAATGTTTTTGCCCATTCTCGAATTAATTCTTCCCATTGTGTCAAAGAAGATAGTACTTCTAGAAACTGATCCCAAAGTTGGGTAGATATAACCACATTTAAATTGGCTTTTATCCAAGTAACGATCAAAGTTTGAAATATAGCAGGTGCTAATTTGCCACCAATTGTTTCATGGTGTTTGCGGCGAGATGAATTTTCACTCAGTACTAACGACGTAATTTGAAGCAATACTCTAAGCAATTGCTCCCACGTTGCAGGCTCCAATCTTGAATGCATGACAACATATCGATAAACATTCAAAACTCGTTTACAACTATCAGTTTGTTCTTCTATTAAAGCTGCAGTTGAATTTAAACCTGAATATTCAAGGAAAAAAACGTGTGATGCTTGTGTAATAAATACTTGCAGTACATTTTGTAATCCTGCTCTTATAAACAAATTTTCCCTATGTATAGCACCTAAATATGAATCATTTCTCAATCTAGGTTGTCGATAATTTTCGGATGGACTTTTATCTGTCTCATTAGATTCTTTTTTCAGACTATCGTCATAGTCTCGTTCTTTATGTCCATCCAAAGGTTCTAACATAAATGGAGGTAATTCATTCATTTGTATCCAATCCTTATATACAGCTATAGCTTTCCTTATTGCTCCTGCATGACTGAAATCTAAGAGAAATGCTTGTCTATAAAGTTCATGAACAAAATTAACATTATCTCTATTTCCATAGAGAACTTCTCTGACTAAAGTAACAGCTGATATAGTGTTATCTTCTTGATTTTGATTATCATGTTGAGAGAGTGTAGATTCAGGTGAAAGTAAATTCGAATCACTCGAATGTTGTGTAACTGAAACGCGACGCAGTTCTGACTCTGGATTTTCTTCATTGGGTGTTGTGCTTTGTGGGAGATGTGTAAAAAGACTATCTTTTCTTGCAACATGAGTAAAGTTCGCAATCCACTTGATTAATGCGACTTTACACAGAACGTAATTATTCTGACTTTGATTAGTTGGTTTTCTCACTGTAGGCAATTCTAAATTAGGCTTATATAAAGAAAAATTGTCATCAAATTCTGGACATATATAACGGAGGTAAGTTGCTTTAAAGCGTTCTAATAAAAATTGAAATGTCTTGTGCTGCCTCGTTGTTTTATCTCTCCATTCTATTTTGACTACCTGTGTCACCATGAACTCCAATAATGCTTCTAAAAATCTAACAGTCTCATTGTCTAATGGCTTTTCTCCTCCTTGCGGAGGTAAAATAGGTCCACCATCTACCTGACTTATTGGACCCTGATTTGAACCATTATCATGAAAAATACTCTGTATCACTTGTGCATCATAAAAGTCTCTTTTCTCTTTCTCATCAGATGTGCTTGTTCTCGTTGATTTATCTTTTTTGTTATCAATTTTACGTTCACACTTATAGTGCAAAGATTGTGGTGGTGGAAAGCCTGGGACCAAACAGGCAAACATTTGATGGATATGTTCAGGAGCATTTTCACCCAGTGCTTGATACCATAAAATAAAATATCTAAAACATACGTATATACATACATATATACATATATACATACATACATACATGCATACATACATACATCATATATATATATATATATATATATATATATATATATACCTGCTTTACAATATTATCTTATATTTGTACATAATCTTTATAAAGTCTTTACCTTATGGCCTGCCTACGAAGTTTCCAACTATTTCCAGGATGTAATAACTTTTGTAGAATTCTTGCAAGACTATGACATTGCCATCGTCTATTTAAGAGTTCAGGAAGAAGAGTTAAAACTTTTTCTAATAGGTGTAATACTTGTTCTAATTCCTCTCTATGTGCCTTGTGTACTAAAAATAAAGTTTAACATTTATTGTTCAGAATTCATATAGTTTGTTACTATTTCATTGAAAAACTATATATATATATTTATCGATATAATGACAAAAAATAATATCATTTCTAATATTTAACTTACCAATATGAAAAGAAAGTTCTGTCAGCATAAGAGGAAAAAATTATGTTTGACACAATTAATATATAGAAATTATAATTATTGTAATATATAAGTACAATTAAATAAGACTTAATATATTGCTATTTAATGAAATAATTTAATTCAATCTTACCACGCTGTCGTAGATTGGCCTCAGCAGACACAAAGCAGTCGTATAATATAAAATAAACATGACTAAAATTTCCTTCAAAAAAGCCTTTCGCTTCATCCGTATCCACATTTTCTAAAAAAAAAAAAACCATATAACTTAATGTTAACTTTATTATATTCTGAATCTTTGACAGAGATTATATTTATAGCAACGATATATGTTACAAAGTGATCTAAAAATATTTTAACCAGTTCTGGAATTCCTGTACAGATGAGTATACAATATTATCTGTATATAATGAAAGTGTAATTTTAGCTGGAAGTGGAGGCCACTATGAGTTGGTCGATGTGGTCATGTGGTTTTGTGATTAGATACCAACTACTTGCAACGTAATATAATTAAAATGTATCACAACTATGTATTATATTTTTTTTATTTCGAATAAACACCAAAACCAATCAGGATTATAGGAATCTGATTAATACATAGTACAACATTATATAAATATAATAAATGTTTGGATAATGACAATCGCTGTAATTTGATATATTCTTATATAAAACGTATGCATATTCTATTGATTGGAAAAGTAAATGATATAAAAGTCCTAATAATAGATAACTGATATAATACAGTAAGTTTTAATATTCATTTGTTATCGAGTAAAACTTAATAAATGCTAAGAATATTCGCCCACTCCTTTTTTCTCTGTCTCTCTCTTTTTCTCTATCTATCTATCTATCTCTATCTACTTACCTACTCATGTATCTACCTACTACTATCTAACTACATATTTGTCTGACTGTCTTATTTCTATTCATTCATCTCTCTCACTCTCTCTTTCTCCCACACTTACTAAAGAGACAAGTAAATTTTGAGGTATGACCTAAACAGTGACATAAGCAAAGTTCGACGTTCGAAGATATTGAAAGCTCACCTAGAACAATTTTAAGATGTTTAAATCGGGTCGCACTGTCCTTTTTAACATCCTGAACTTTGAGTGTTGACTTTTTGACGTCTACATGAAGTTTTTTACCGAACATGGTTCAATGCGAGCCGTAGCCGGCCGCGGATGCAGAAAATACCATTGAGGGTAAACGAGCAAATCCTCATCGATAAAGATCCAACTAACTATACACTCTCACCATCTCGAAACCTCGAAAAAGCGCGGCACCTCTATCACGAAACGCCGTCACGACTTTTACAAATACGTATAACTATCATCAGATGTACGTAGCGGCCATCTTGATGTCCACGGCGCGCACTCTTCATAACCTGTCGGGGCAATGACATCATACTTTAGTCGTGTCAATATTTTTCACTTCCTTATTCTGAATATATTTCGAAAGAAAGATCATATTAAATTTCTATCAATATATTACAATAATAAGATACTTTTACTATCTTTTACCTTATTTTTATAGTTATTTGCGTTCATCTTGACGAGACATCGAATTTTTTAAATATTACCGCTACCAAACTGTTTTATCTACTGATGTTATGTCAATAACATCTTGTTGAATTTTGTTGAAAAATCCTATTAAACTATGATATGTGTAAAATCTAATAATTCAATTTAATCACGAACACAAATGTAAATATAGGATAAAAATTGACGATTCCTTGATGACACGTCGAATTTATTTCTACTACGTAATTGAAAACAAACTTGATGGCGCTCCTTGTATATTCTGACGTCACATGAAAACACGAGATTATAAAATTCTGAATCATATTTCTTTAATATAAAATCACGTGTTCTATATACTATTCAAATAAGATTCGATTTCTCAAATTTATATATCACATAATGTGTCCATATTAATTATATTAATTAAAAAATTATGCGTGGGATGCGACTTTACCGACATCGAACTGCACCAATCAATAATCGAAGTCACTAGCGACCAATTCACATTTATTCCTTCGATATTACAACTTTTCGATTATCGAAGGAGAATCATTTCGATAATCGAAATTGAAAGAATAGATAACGGAATTTTGAACGATGTCGACACCGGGACAAATAAAACTACAATCAAAAAATAAAATTAAAGAAAAGGCAAATAATAATGAATTAATATTCAAACAAAGTAGTAGCATTCATGAACAAAACAAAATAAAGGAGTTATGGAAGTTTTTAGATTTGCAATGTGATTTGCAGCCCTTCAAGCCATTGCAATGTATGTATTGTTTGTTTTAATATTAGTTTCTTACAATTTTCCGATATTTTCTCGATAAATCTTTGATATTGAATCTGAAATAGCAAGAAGCAAATTACCTTTTTATTCCTGTATATGTGATCCTCACAAACAGTTGGAAAAATCCGAAGGATTTGTATCTGATAATGCTTCCGATTTAAAATTATCGTCTTCGTCCGAAGATGTAAATAAAAAAAGAATTTGGTATCATGGCTTACAATTTTTTCAAAAAATTGGATTAGACAAGGCTGCCCTCTTTAAAGACAAATGTAAATTTTGTTTCGCGGAAAAAGATTTAGAGTGAGTTTACGCACGCGCGCGCACACACACGTGTCATTAATTAAATAATTTTATAATCTAATAAAGATTTACGTTTCTAACGTTTATTTCGTTTCACAGGAAATTGAACATGGATTATACCGATGAAGTACCTCAAACATACGATGAACTGCAAGCAGAGATAACATCTTTCGAAAAACGGTTAGCAGTTTGTGGAGTCGAAAATTTGAATATTTGAAAAAATTCATCGACGGAATGAACATTTATATGCAAGCAAACTCTTCGTAAAGAAATAGAAGAGTATGTATCTATAAATTATCCATATGAATTCTCGTAATACGTATACACTTATTAAAATTATTCTAATATTTCATTTATATCGACTCTTATTTCCATGTATATCTATAACACACACAACTTCATTACTCAACATTCGATAAGATAAAATCAAAGTAAAAAGATGAAAGAAACGATAGATGGCCTAGAGAGGTTAGGGTTGCATCTACTAAATAAGAAGGAAGAGTGATAGAAAAAGGAAAGGGTTATAGAGAAGAGAGAAAGATAGATAGAAAGAGAATGATGGTGGGTTAAAGAGAGGGAAGTAGAGAAGAGGAGAGGAAAAGCAGTCTCGTTGACGGAGATTCGACGAAGCAGCGATGTTTAATCGGTGTTGGCCCGCATCAGGTTGATCGAGGACCCCCCAGTCGGGTGTTTGAGGACGACGACGGCGACGTGAGGCACACACTGTGGGGTACCGTGGAGCACACCGTTGGGGTGGGAGAGGAAAGGACGCGAGTAAAAGCGAGGAGGGTACCCGGCTAGAGGCTACGCTGTGCCGATGAAGCGAACAATGGAGGCGGGATGCTCATTTGTCTGCGGGTATTGTTGTTCACTCGGCCGGAAACACGAGAGCTCCGTACTCTCTCTCTCTCTCTCTCTCTCTCTCTCTCTCTCTCTCTCTCTCTCTCTCTCTCTTTTTCTTGCTCCCTCCCCTCTCTTTGTCCTTCATTCTCCATGTCTCTTCCTCTTTTTCTCTATATTTCCTTCATCCTAGTTCTCTTCCTCTTCCTCCTCTTCCTCCTTCTCTTTCTCTCATCATTCGCTAGTTTCATCTCTTTATCTATCTTTCTTTTTCTCAAAAATCACTTCAATTCCTTTTATCGTTTCTCGTACTCGTTGTACTCTTAAACGGAACGTAATTTATCATATTGAAAACGATATTATAAATATATTCATATTTCTTGATTGTTCGTACTTTGTTACTCGTTTTACTCAACGTTATAGAATTATAACATTATAAGATAAAATTTTTACTTAATAAATTGTATTCGTGTCGTGTATGTATTAAAAAAAAAAAAAAAAAAAAAAACTGCACAGAGCTTGCAATAGAAACCTAAATAGAATTACCCGCAGGCAAATCGTTATAATCGTTCTAATTGCATAGTTGTATAAGTATCTTTCCGTAAAATGCAAACACGACTCGTCCATTACGTTAATATACAAACATGAACCTCGTTACAATTGAAACTGATTCATGTTTGAATTTCGGTATAATGCGAAAATCATGTTGTTTGGATTGTAGACAATAGACGCAGACGGGATAAAATTAGTTTGGTTGGTTTTAAGTTAGCTCTATAAAACACGTATAAAGACCGTTTGATGTTTTCCCGGTTTTTGGAAAGATTGCGCGTGTACCATTTTTGGAAGTAGTTTAAAGAGCAACGTTGGACAAAGGTGATCGAAAGATCCTTTCGATAGAGAGACGACAGAGGCTCTTTCCTTGTGCGAGTCTGCGTTCGATGACCACCGATGCGGACAGTAGCCATCTTGAAAACAGGGTCCCGTTTCGTGGCTTCTTCTTGGGAAGATGTGCTTGTATTTGTTCGCGTATATATAAGACGAGTGTGCAGAAGAGAACAGGAGAAAGAGAGAAATAGATAGATAGATAGGAAGAGAAAGAAAAAGAGAGATGGAGAAAGAGAAAGAGAGAGAGAGAGAGAGAAAGAGAGAGGTAGAGTAGACGATGAAACACGGCGAGAGGATGTGGGGGTGCATTCTGGCTCATTGGGCAGATGAACAAATTCGTCACGACGTACCCGTGGATTACGTGCAGGCCCACGTTGGTCCCCCGAACTTCGGGGTCCTGTGCACCGAAGAATGGAAGGAGAAAATCAGGGTGGAGGAGACACGTCCCCTGTCTTATCTTCAATATCGTTCTCTTTCTCTCTCTCTCTCTCTCTCTTTCTCCTCCCCTCTTCTCTCTCTCTCTCTCTCTCTCTCTGTTTCTCTTTCAAGTTTCCTTCTTAACGGCTCATCGAACACATATCGACTACATTTATATACGCATACCTTGTATGAATTTGTTTGTAAATTACATATCAGGAGATCGAACTTATTCTTATTAGTAGTTTACTACTAATAATTACAGTTTAAACGTAGGCCTACTATAAAAAGAATAAACTTCAAATAAACAATGATGCAATGAACTATATACAGCTTATAATATCAGGTTCGATCCTTTGAAGATCGTTATGTCTTTTAATAACGTTTGGAAAATATGATATCAGACCTTATAGTTGCATTCATTCGCCGGATGTTATTCTTTAATTAATACGTGCCTTATCGATGCTTGTAGATACTTTTTGTTCGCTATACACTGATGCCACACATTTGAACCCAATGCTTTCTTATTCAGCAACATAATCAGAACCTTCGACGAATTCGATCCTTCAAAGAAAGAACGATCGATGATCGGACCTAATTCGAATGAATAGGTATGATATTTGAAATATTTTATTGTAAAAAAAGAAAAGGAAATAACACATCGTGGTTATCACAACAATTTACAAAGACTTAGAGGAGAAGAGGAAATCATTTAGCCTACTTGGACAATTTGTCATGTAAATTCGAACTTAGCATGATTACACGGCTTGACGATCGGCCTCGCAGCGGTTTATGAAGTTAGGCCACGTTGTATTTTCGCTCGAACGATCACGATCGATATTTTGATCCATATATATAGATCCGATGGGATCATGCCAGATGGCCTATGGGATATCGAACGGAGGAGCCCATTATGAGGCCGCTCGAGCATCCGTAATGAAATTAAAAATTAAGAGGGGGAGACAGACCACCGGTCAAAAGATGGACTATAAACCCCGTCCAGTTTTATTCGGAACACTTGAGAGAATTTTCCAGGAATACCGATCGTTCTTCTTTTTTGTTTTTATGTATCTTTTAATTATTTTTTTCTCTTTCCTTTTTTTTAGGTACGAACTCCTTTCATCCGTCGAGCTCTTTTTTTCTCTTTCGTATTTCATAAAAAGAACTTATTTTGCATATCAAATTTTTTCACGTTTCATCAACTAATTCATGAAGATTGAGGACCTAACATCAACTTCAGTAAATTAAGGAAAATGTGTCTTGCGTATAAGATGAACGGTAGTAGTCGTCTTGTGCGGCTCCTCGGTGACTTAGCCAGACGGAACGAATTATTCTAATTCGTTCTGTATTCGGACTGGCGCGTCACTAGGAAACGTCCATTAGGCTCTCTTAGACGTAGCTAACCGGACCTAGACAATGAGTTAATTAGCAAATGGCGATTCTCACCGTATGTAATCACTGAAAGGAGTAATTTATCTTTGGTTCCTCGACTAGAAAACGAGGTAGGTTCCATCCAATATTTTTACTTTATTTTTAAACTTTGTAATTTAACGGTTTAAAGGTAACTTTGAAAAACAATATCAGTCTTTTATTAAAAAGAAAAATGACTTTTACGTGACAATATTAACCTTATGCATTTTAATTGCAATCTAATGTTTTTTCTTTTTTTTTGGAAAAGGTTGTCTAATTCAGAAAAAGAAAAGACAAAAAAAAAAGAAAAATGCAATAAGCGAGAAGTTTGGTCACGTCGTCGTTATGTTCGAGAGAGGAAGTGGACGACGGGTGGAGGGTCGAGGGACAAGTTAAAGTATTAAGTAGCCGTCGCTGCGTCCGCTGTCAGTCTCCGCTCTAATTAATTGTAATTGACGGCCGCGCGAAGCCTCGCACATTGCTCGCACTGTCCTCCCTCTACATCTCCTCCACCACCTTCTACTCGTTGAGCACCATGTCGTACTGCATAATCGTCCCTAGGAGACCTTCTTTCTCACTCTTTCTCTCTCCCTCTCCCTCTTGTATATTTAAAAATCTTTCCTAGATCATCAAGGGAAAAAAAAGCTTCAGCGATATTGAAATCCTTATCAGAATGATCGATCGATATCTTTTTAGGATTCCTTTGTTAAATAATATCTTAAAATTTATTATAGTTAAAGATTGTTGAATGTACTCTGAAGCTTTTTATTTATTTGAAGGAATTCTCGATAGGAAATCCCTCCAAGACATTAGAAAGAAGTCCTTTTTGCATCGATGGCAAAAAAGAAGCAAATGATGTAACCGGTCGCCCAATTTGCATGATTAGTACTGGCCCTCTTTTTTCTCCGCTTCGGTTAGCCGGTTCGCATCAACGGGCCACGCGCTAGATACTTGGATTCTCACGGTACGTACGCCAATTGGAGTCAACTCATCTAAATACTCTCGTACTACCCACCATTGTCGTTTTCTACAAGCGAGTACAGACCTATTATGTAACTCCGGCCAACGTGTCGACAAATTTGCCCTGCATTCATCAATTTGTACTATAGTCTCGTAAATTCCACGTTCGGAATTTTTCATTTATCTGGGACATTCTATTTTAGGGGTACAAGTAATTGTATCGATTGGGGTGTAAGAGAATGTATGTTGATAATAAGAAAAAACAAAGAGAAAAAGAACCAGCTAGAAAAATGAACGTGGATGCCTGTAACTCTATAGTCTAGGAAACACTAGGTAAATGTGTAACAAACGTGGATTTCTTTCGGAGACGGTTGTTTCTCAACGGCAAAGGAAGTTGGAAAAAAATTCGAGGCGAGGTGTACGGGAAAGGGAGGAGAGTGAGTTGGACCACGTGGAGTACGATTTCAGTGGTTGACACGCACGCGATATGGCGCCTGGCGATGCACACAGCATTAATAGCACCTGCAAGTACAAACGTACTGTAAAAACATGTACCTGCATAGGTGACTCTTTCTCTCTCTCTCTCTCTGTCTCTCTTTTTCTTTCCTTGCATACATAGTCATTTGCATTCTTCAACTGTGTCTATGGGACAGAGTATTTTTTGCGAGTTTCATGGATGTACACGTAACGCATGCAATCCGGACACATAGAGAAAAATACACACAAACGTACGTGAGCGCGCGTGCGTCTATGTGTCTGTGTATATATGTGCGCGACCGACGAAACGGAGCTTCAACGTAATGATATGGTTTTCGGTTTCTGTATTGAAATACGATTCTCAGTGGGGTAGGTCACGCCGCGCTAACACCCAGAATGTGTTTGTACTTACGAACGTATACATACATGTATATAACGCAGCTATATCATCGGTGTGCTAGTATAAATGTTGTAATTTATCCATAAAAAAATAATGTCCTTCGATTTTTATTCGATTTTCTATTAAAATGGAAAATTCGTACGAGGTCGAAGCTTCTATTCATTCGTCCCTAAGATGGACGCGATTCGATCGGTAATAATCGTTTGTATTATTTATCAAGAAACGAAAGAAAATATTTGGAATTCAAAGTACTAAATGTAGAGAAAATGAATAAATGGAGATATTCCGTAACGATTAGAAGGATTAATAGTCGAGAAAATTGTCTATTATGAAGAAAAATATGCCGCTTAATATCAGCATACTTGCAAATAGTCTAATCTATATCCATGGATCAGGTGGTAAGTGCCATCATCACGTTACAAAGTTGTCCTTTCGACGGTTACGAGGCAACGAGTACTGGTGCAACGCTTTAATTCTTGTCTAGGATTACGAACAGCCAACGATCGACTCTCGATAGTCATTCACCTGACACTTCGACTTAAGTGCTCCTTATCCTCGTGTATACTTTCTTTCGTTCGTTTAGAGATATTTTTTCATTCAACTCATTGCTTTTTTTCAGATCACATATGATTATGCGTATGATAAAAAAGCTATCATCTTTATATGAGATACATACATACAAAACTTGAGTATATTTCCATTTAGAAACGTAAAGTATCCATATTGTTTTTGACGGTACAGCAATATATCTTATTATATAAATTATCAGCAGGAAATAAATAAAATAACATTTGTATCTCTACGTATTAGATTGATCCATCTAAAGGATTATCATAAGTCTATCGAAACGTCAACTCTTATCGGATAATTTCTTGTAAAGCGGTATAAGTCTACGTCAACGACAATCGAATAGTAGACTCACCCCTAAAGCGAAGGGTACCGCGTGGCCGCCCTTCTAACCTCGACAAAGTGACGTGTCCCATTGGACGGCGTCTCGACCAATCGTGCTAACGAAATTCCATGGTGTCTACTGGCGTTAGGGGAGGGAACTCAAAGGAGAGACCTTCGACATATGTTTCATGGATTATACTATGTACGACTCAATTTATGCGATCCTATATAACAATGGAGGCTGAAAACTATCTAATATGAGATGATATTGAAACGGTTTTCTATTCTTCCGATAAATAATATAATTCAGTAATAATAATACCAAACTCATTTAGTACTAGTTTGTAAAACTGTCTCCTTTCTATAAACAAACTTATCCTGTTTTTATTTTTAATATTATAGATGAACGATCATGGAATTTCGTTGTGACGTTAACGAAAAGCTGCAAGAAGGACTAATTCAAAGTCGAACGATCGGAACGTCGAGTAGACTATTCGAGGGTGTACTCAAGTGTACGCACGAAGGGTTCTCGTTCTTATCTCCTATATACATCGCTATATAAAAGCGATTTTAGGCTGTAGGAATTCGATTCATAAATGTCAAGGACCAAAACGAACGGTTCTTTACTAGTTCTCGCCTTCATTGTCCTACACCCTCCCTATCGTATACGTGAAAATCATCGTGTATCACCGATGGTGTCTGGTGTATTATAGAATGGCGCGTGTGCGAGAGGGAAAGAAAGAAAAAAAAAAGAAAAAGAGAGAAAGAAAGAAAGAGAAAAAGGGCTGCGAGCTCGAAGGGTTTTATCTACCGATTCGATCGGTAGTTACTTAGCACTTCTCCGACGCTCGTTCGATCCTTATCGGAAGCTCGCGAGCCGGCCCTGCCCCCCTAGTTGCCCCGTTAATTTATTGCGGGACCCTGCGGAAAAGGGCTGACGGCTCCACTGCATCTGCATCTTCCTCCATCCCTTTCCATGGTTCACCGTCATCCAGACGTACATCGGAAGGTCTACCGACCTTACCCACCACGACGTTCTTTCTCTCTCTCTCTCTCTCTCTTTCTCTCTCGCTCGAGATAGATAGTACCGATAAGGTAACAAAAATAAATTAATTATTATAAGGAATTTGTCTATTTCTAAGAATAGAAAAAAAAGTTGGTGTCGTTATTAATAATTTCCTTATGAAATTCGGATAGTATTTTTTTTCTCTTTTTTGTATAGTACTTTTTTTTCTCTTTTATTATTCTAATTTCTTTCAAATACAACCGTACAGTTTCTAACGTATATCATCAACCGACAGATTGGCTGATTCTATTATGGCGAAAGCATCGAACGGGGTCCAATTATTTGTGAGATTCGATTACAAAATACAACAAGGCGTTTTACGCGGGGAGAAGGAGGAGAAGGAAAGCGTGGAGAAGAAACAACGTATATAAGAGAGGGCTGCGATGGTGGTGGCAGTGGCGGCGGAGACGCACTCGGAGGGATGTGTAAGGTGACACCTCTCGGACAGGTCTGGCTTCTCGTCAAGAACCCGTCCGAGATAATCATATTCATAATTCGCGAGTTCGCGGAACATTCTACGTGCACCGAGGTGAGGAAGAATGTCCGCGGCGGAAGGTGACAGATATCTTGACTTCCATGCCGACACGCTAGAACGCACTGTCTTTGTAAACTAATTTTATCTTTCTTAGATACTTCACGTAACTTTAAAAACGAACATTAGATACGCATAACTCTAAGTACCTAACACAGAAATAAACAAAGGACACATGGAAACAATACACATACGTGTGCGTATATATCTGCACATATATATATATATACGCGTGTGTGTATGTATATGTATATATATATATGTAGAGTTTTTTTTGCAATAAATCTTGTATAATCGAAAGGAATAATTGAAATGATTATTTGTAGGAACAATTGTATAATAGACGAAGGTAAGAGACAGTGACAGAATAGAATGATGATGGGGCTAAAGAGTAGAAGAACCCAGGAGTAAGGCCCAGGCGTACTCCAGCTCGTCTACCTACCACGTGTAGACCCGAAGAGAAAAAGAGGCACGTTGAAGAGATGGTATAGAGAAGGGATAGAGAAGAGGACTGAGGGTAGGTACGGAGAAGGGACACGCGTGATCGTGGCGTCGTGCGTGCATGCACTCATACCTATGCTTAAAGGGATCCGACCGCGTGTGGGTCCGTGGATAGGAGAACGTGTGGATGTTCCAGGCGGGGCCCTGGATGAGATGTAACCCGACACTGAGATGCCCTCCCTTCTCTTCTGACCGACAGAATCCCCCCCTCATTCTCTCTCTTTCTCTCTCTCTCTCTCTCTACTCGACAACGTTTTCTTCTTCCTTCGCTCGTATCCTCACGTCCCAAACTAAATCATAACCGTATTATGCCCCTCGACAATGGGACCCGCTCCGCTATACGGCGAAAGCCGCCTCTAATCTGCCACTACGTAGACGTCTTGCTTTCCTTCCTCTATCTCCTTCCTTCGTCTCTTTTTTTTTCTTTTCTTTCCCTTTTTTTCATCTTCGTATATTTTCGGCTATCATTTAAGTCTGTACATAAAAGTATATAAAAGTACATAAAACACTCAATCTAAATTGAAAGATGTTCTTAAATTCGATCATTACACTCCGTTAATAATTGTTATTAATTCTCTTCTTAAACAATGTTATGGTCCGTTATGAAAGAAACTATAGTAACGTGGTTCTATGAAAGTGAAAATCAAAAGGAGAAGAGGGACCAATAAAAGCAGCAGCAGGTACCCAAAAAGAGAGACCAGGCTCGCGGCAAAACGTCGGAGACGGAATTTAAAATTCACAAATTAGTCCGTCCATTACACTCTCGATCTAATCAGGTCGGCTGATCTCGGTGGACCACCCTCCTACCCGCGAACGGGTCTCCCTTTCCTTTCTCCTTCTCCAACCATCTAAATACTAACTTTCTTTCTTCGTCGTCCCGTTCTCGTCGACCTGGTGCACCTCGTTCACGACGAGAACGCGCTTCCTGGAAAGCGTGGGTGCTTCCACCGAGCGGACAGGATCAGGATCTAGGCGTCCACAAATCATAATGTGACTTTAGAGATCTTACGTAGAGATCCTTCCTTCTATATTTCTTGTTCTTTCTTGGTTTTTTGTTAATTTCCCTACTCCTAAAGGATCTTCTTCCGTGATCTATTTTCTCTAACACGTACATTTTAACTTCTATTTTATTGACTCTTCCTTGTCTTTTCTAGGATCAATGAGAGAACATGCGAAATTTAAGGAAGAACTATCGAGCATACATATGCATGTATTATACGTATGTATATCCTATGCTGGAAGAGAGGCCCTTCGTGCTCGTTTCTAATGGCTCAGGGATTTCCTTACACACAAAAGCCAGTGGAAGAGAGTGACTGATCGTCGCGGGCACCGCGAATAAATTACGTGGCAGCCTATGCGGCTGCATAAATTAATTTTAGCTGGACTGCCCATAAATATTTCCCCCTTCGAAATCATACATTCTCCTCTCCTTGCCTGCCGTCTCGTCTCTCTTCTTCGCCTTCTCCTCCTGTCCTCGCCTGACCGAGTCGAGGTGTGTTCTTCGTGATCCACTGTGTACGTCCTGTAAACTGTAATTTACGTCGATAGCGAATCAAGTTTCTTACATCGATCAAGAATCATTATTGGATGAATCTATGATCAAATAGTAAAGAACAGCTTAAGCGTTGCTCAAAGTGGGTATCATCATTTTCTATATTCGTTCCAATATATAACGTTTATTCTTGCAAACGAGAAATACGAACAGATGGAGTCTCTTTACCATTGTTAAATTCACATAAATTTCCCACGTCATTCCTACTTGAATACCTCGTCGTTACCAACCCCTGATGATCGTATTGTAAATAACAGAATCTCTTGAAAATTCAAACAATCTATCTCATTCATACTATTACTCTCGCGCGGTCATTGCTAATCTACAAATAATTACATGAACGAATAACTACGTAATTATTAATTAATAATTAATAATCGCGTAGATTATGAAAAGAGAAAAACAAAAATTATAACTTGTATCCTAGCTTTTACAACGTAAACTTTTCTATTATTTTCAAATTACGCGCAACGAAGGGCATACGATGTCGAATTTTCTAAGGGAAAGTAAGGCGTTATTCCGTGTTCAAAGGCACGAAAGGTATTCCTATTATAAATGGCATGTAATCGTTGAAAAGCAAAAGGTGACGAGCGATCCGCTTTTCTATCTTCTGTTGGTGTACTTCGCTAACAAGTAGCCATTGTCAGGACCGCGTCAAGATGCTACTTGACGGTATACCCTTCGAATGGACCCTCTTCAGAGAAGACCGTATGAGGTAGAACAAACCAGAGAAACCTTCCTTCTCTTCCTTCTTTTTTTTTTTCACAAGCATATACCACTTCAGGATAACTATACTACTTCTCTCCCTCTTTCTTTCTTTCTTTCTTTCTTTATCGTGGTCCAGTAAGAAAGAAGGCGAGACATACATATGCAGACTCTTGCGTACAGTTTATCGTGGTACGTGTATGCGTGAGAAACACGTACGAGGAATCTGTGCTACCCTCCGTGGGGTCCAGAGGCTTAACTTTACGATCTCTAGAAATCCCTTCGGGGCTTATGGTCCCGCGCTACGAAGCTAATAGAACCAAAATTATAACAGGCCGATGAGCATGCGTCGACTGCTCTTATTCCGCCTGGCTGGCGGTCACGAACAGAAAATCAAGACGGATACTGAAAAGACACGGAGAGACAGACAGACAGAGAGAGAAAGAGAAAGATAGAAAGTAAATGTAACGATCAAAAGTTCAAGTTTAACTTTTAAACACTTATCTTGATTATTCTCAACTATTTTTCCTTAATAGAAAAGTATTATATATTTTGTTTCTAATTTCATATAGAATTATTGAAAAATAATGCTTCGACTCTCCTCTTTTTCTTTTTTTTTTTTTTTTTATCAAAGCCTTCGCTGATATTTATTCGTCACTTTGTTCAAAAATTTCAAAGATAAACGACGACGACACGACGACAATGACGAAAAGACATATAAGAAAAGGAATTGAGATCGACACAAAGGGGAATGAATAGGAACTACTAGTGGAAGAAGGCAGATGCTCGTTTTCAGGATCGGAAAGCGAAGAGATGAACAAAGAATACCAACAAACACACGCGGCCCGTTCGTTCTTTACCGGGCAAATATATATCGCGGCACACAAAGAGACGAGAGAGAGACGACGACCAGTTTTTATCTATCATCGCTGATCGCTGATACAACTAATAGAACTAGACCGGTGCTCGTTTTGAAATAATTACCGGCACCTATCGTTTCCTCTATCTTTTTCTTTCTTTCTTTCTTTCTTCCTCCTCTACACTTTCTTTTTTATTTTTTCTTTCTCTTTTTTCTCTTTTCGCTTTTCTTTTTTTTCTCCCTTTCCTAGCTAGTCTTGTTCAGGTAGTTGACGAGAAAAAACAAGGGCAGAGGCATGCTTTCTCCCTTTGTCGGTCGAGAGAAAAAGAGAAGCTGTTGAGAAAAGGTTCTCTCTACGTTCTCCTCACCTCCCTCTTCTCGTTAAAAAAAGATGATAATAATAATTCTAATCTAAATACGACGATTAAACCGCTTCTCGATGATCGAGTAAATCATTTTTCAAGGATTAGAAATATGTGATGTTATGTATCAACGTGGCACATATGTGAACGTAGATAATATTTTCTTTTTATTCGTAGATAATATTTTTTTTTAAATAACATCAACTTACTTGTTATTATTACAGTACGATCGTACATCGATGGATCTTTTATCTCTTTTTTTTTTCATTTATTTATTTTTTTCTTCTTTATATTCTCGTCTTTTTTCATACTTTTCTTATTCTTATTCTCATTCTTTCTTCCTCTCTCATTCTCTCTCTCTCTCTCTCTCTCAATCTCACTTCATTCCCTTTTATTCTTCAGATATATACTCATTTTCACGCCAGCATACGCACATCACACGTACAATACACACTCATTGTGTTCTCCTACCTGCCGCCCCCTCCTCTTCTCCTCTATTCCTTCATAATTGTGCAATTTTTTTTTTATTATTTATATTATTTGTCCGTTCGAAAATACACGGAATCAATCGTCTAAGTGTATGTCTCTCTCTCTTTTTTGCAACCGTAAGTATTATTTATGACACATTTGTTCTGTTGCCTTCTTTCATTTTTCTTTCCGACTTCTTTCATATATTATACATATATCTAGATTGATTATATATATATATATATATATATATATATATATATATATAATATATTGCGTGCGCAAATGTGTTTTCATGTTTTGTGCAAGAGTAATGTACAATACACAACGTCATACTCTAGAATCTCTAAGATAGAAATTAATCTGTAGCTTTGGTCGAATCGTAGCATTTTTATTTGTACAAATTTAAATATGTGTATATATATTTTTATTTATTTATTTATTTACTTTATTTATTTATTTATTTATCTAATCTATTTACTTATGTATAGACGTTTTGGACTAAAGTCTAAAAAGATTTCGTCGAAAGAATGAGAGCTCTGCCGTATTATTTTTTTTTTAGTTTATGTAGATTAACACGTTTTTTATGCTATTGTTTTATAGTGCCTCTTATTATTCGTGGACATAAAAAAATATATATATACAAATATAACTTATATCGCAACTTCAAAAGTATCTTTAATAGTTTTTTAAATTATATTTTTATTTAGCAGTAAAATTGCAACTATTGAGAATGAAGCAAAATTATCAAGCGAGAGCTTTTGAAAAAATTAATATAAATAATATTAAGACGAATTAATGTCAGAGTTTAATGTCGCTTTAAAAGAGAAAAGAAAAAAAAAACAACTTTTTGTTTACTATATGCAGCGAAAACAAAAAAAGAATTATTAAAATAATTAGCTTCTCTCGATAACATTTCGTCCATCTCTAGTTATATCACGTGTTAATTAATTTTTAATTAATACAAGACATTTATTCGGAATGTTGTGTGTGTGTGTGTGTATGTGTAAGTTCTTTTTTTTATTTTAATATTGTAGCGTACGAAGCATACTTCTTATTTTTTTTTTCTTTGTATATATTTGTGCGTTAATCGAAAATATATCTTTCGCTGCAAAATCAATAAGCAAATAAATTTTCGAAAGATTTTGCGACTGATCAAGAATGTTTCTTTATTTTTATTTTGCTCTTGTGACTGAATTCATTAAAAGTTATTATAAAACGTGTTAATCTCAAGAAAAGAGAATATTTTGGGGAGAAAAAAATATGAACATATTTTATAAAAGGATAAGCTGATTTCGATCAATCGCATTTTCTCTAACTTCGGATGTCACAATCTTACCGATTTATTTAAAGGCGATATATATATATATAAAATATATACAGAACGTTACTTGATTGATGACACAATCGAGAAAATAAGATATTTTATCTAAACAAATTAATCAACAATTCCAAATTGAAATATTGAAACCAAATCAATATAAATAATCTCGTGAATAAAGAACCGTAGCTCCAAAATATGAGAGAAGCAACATTATAATTTTTAATTTTTTAACTTTTTTTTCTTTCTCTTTTCGTTTCAGGAAGGGATTACAATAATTGTTATTACGATAATACCAGCAATCAGATGACATCCTATATATTATTTAAACATTCTCATCTGTTCTCTGTATAATCTTTACATTCTTTCTTACCCTGTTTCGTCCCGAGGATCCTTCGAGTAGAAAAGGTGATCCTTTCCCTTTATCATCAGTCACACCTTATACATACATACGTACTCTGTCAAACATGACAACATAATGCTTGCTAATTTAATGGAATATTTAAGGATATACATTAGCACGAAGAGAGGCGTTCTTCTAAGGAAGTTAACTCGACGATCACTGGCTGTTTTTTCCATCTATTTTTTGTCTTTTTTTTCCTCTTCTTTCCTTCGATGTTGTCTCTATTTTTTTATTTATTTCTTTTCTTTTTTTCACGCATACTTGCATGCATCATACTATCTTTGCAAGCAGAGACACATATACATACATACAAAGAGACTCTTCTCATACATACATACATACATACATACATTACATACACATACATACACATCATACATACATCTCGCATGTACATACTCTATATACAGAAGACCGTGAATTGCGAATAAATGACAACTTACTTGACTAACTTAGATTGCGACGGTACGTGTTCTCGTTTTAGCGAATAAAACTGTGCGAATCTTTTTTTTTTCTTTTTTTTTTTCTTTTTCTAATATAACCGCCGTGCGTGACTTCACACATTTCTTGTTCACAGGTATGATTATTCGAGAACTTAAGAGACGTGCGTTGAATACATATTCAATATATCTACATATATACAGGAAGAGGTCAGGGATAGATAGACAAAGACAAACAGACAGAAGCGTACGCACGTGTAGCATGTGTAAGTATGTTAAAAAGGATGTGTTTGTGTGTATTTCGAGTGATAGAGTGCAGTGATTCGTTATGGCGTCTAGAACTAATTAA
The DNA here is from genome assembly GCF_014466175.1 of Vespula pensylvanica. Lineage (NCBI taxonomy): Eukaryota > Metazoa > Arthropoda > Insecta > Hymenoptera > Vespidae > Vespula > Vespula pensylvanica. The sequence goes on along the minus strand of NC_057708.1, from coordinate 2,752,187 downwards.
AATGAAATATATATATATATATGCTTTAGATCATTCAACGAACTTTTTACGATTTTTCTACATAAAATAATTTTAATCACCCCTCTCCGAAAAAAAAATAATAATTCATTTGGTAGGAAACATTATCGATTTGTTTGTCAAATAACTTACTTTTCATCAAACGACTTACAGACGCTGTAAACGGACCAAAGCACTCGCACTTACAGATTGTGCTATCTCTTAATCACTTACAATTGTACGATACGAGAGAGAGATTACAAAGGAAAAATTAGTTAGAATCGCAAAAATAAAAGAACCTGTTCGTTCCTTGATTAGGATTATAGTACGATGTTCCTTGCTACGTGCGAAGGTTCTATAAAGAATAGGGATAATGAAAAATGCTAACATGTCTTTTGCTATTTTATCCAGAAGCGTACGAGCCGATCACCTAAGCGGTCTTTCGAGAGACTCCGCACGATTGAGGCGATCAAGAGAAGATTTCAAGATCATCGAAGATTTCTCGGTTAAACAACGAGTGCTTTAGAATTACTTCTCGATCAACGCGATAACAACAAAGTTTAGTATAAAAAAGCTTCACACCTTCGTATTGAAAATAACGGATACTGTATGCGGTATTTTATTTGTTTTCTCAACTCGAGAGAGCCTCGAGACATACCACTTTGGTGATAGTGAATCGAGTAAAATCTGATGGATCAAATATATATATATATATATATATATATATATATATATATATATATATATATGGATGAATAGCTGAGTTCGTTTCGGAAGTTCGTTTATCCTTAAGTTTTTTCTGGATTCCTTTTACTCTGACCGTTCGGAGCCCAAGGTCACAACGAATGATAATCGCCTAAGACGAGTCCACTGTGGTAACTCGTATGCGACGTCGACATCCCCATCGAACCCATTCCCTGATAGGCTCCCATTCCCATACCGTTCATCGACATGGTATTCATGCTGTTCACGCCCTGCATAGTGTTCTGTAACATCGTCGAAGGTGCCATCGGGCTTAGGCCACCCATCGAAGGTGCTATAGCACCCATCTGCATTGACGTGGCCGTGTGAGGAAGCGACTTCTGCAGATCCGCCGAGGTGGGCGTGCCTATCAGGTAATCCTACGAACATTTTAAAAACGAATCCCTTCGCGATTATGGATCAGACACACTATTGAGAAACTGCTTGATAATTCCTTTTCTTTTTACTTAGTTTTTTGAAACTATTAGCCAAATTTTTGGATACTTGATGTACTCGGAGGATAACGATATTTGAATAGTCTCAGTCTTGGAAATAAGTCGAATTAAATAAAAGAAGAAATTCGAATGTCATATTTACACGGACTATAAATTTGTTTTAATATCTATACAATTCTGCAAATATAAAAATATAAGAAGAGTGATTACCTGAGGGCTATAATACTGCATATAATCAAGTTGGCTCTTCTGTTGAGCACAGCTTGGCGGCGGCGGTGGTAAGGTCGCCGTAGGATGAACAAGACCATGGGTACCGTGTGCACCAACCTGAAGATGATGTTGCAACTGATGGTGGAGGTTTCTCTTGTCGTCGCCGCTCTCGCTGCTGGTGTCATGATGTTGCATATGATGGGTGGGTGTATGCGGATGACTCAGACTTGTACCATGAGTCTGATGATAGGAGTGAGGACTTGAGACCGCAGCAGGAGGTGGTAATTGGTACATACTCGAAGTTTGTTGGTGTTCGACCATTTGCTGTTGCTGTTGTTGTTGTTGTTGTTGTTGAACGGCACAAGCCGACGGTTGTTGTTGTTGTTGCTGTTGTTGTTGAACGACGGATTGTCTTTTGGCTTCATCGCCAGACTCACTACTGGAGTCACCAAGACCACCACCATGGGTTTTGTCTTCCCTTTGACCGCTGGAATCAACAAGAACAAAAATCCTTGAATAGGATTACATTAATTCTTGCGATAGACATTCTGAGTCTGCAATACGCGTTCTCTGTATAATTTATATATATATATATATATATATATATATATATATATATACATAAATAGAAAAGATAATTAACCAAACGATCTTATTCTTATTCGGTTACATTATTTAAAAACTAACATTTAAAAGAGTAATTGTAAAAGAGCGAGTGTTATTCAAGGAGGATTCAAGATAGTAACGCGAAACGCAGAACTCATGATCAGCAATGAATCCGAACGGGGAGAATGTAGAAAGTATCGAAATAATATCGAATAAGATAATACCGTTGTCCGTGTGTAAAATACGAAGAAAAGGGTACTTGAGTCCAGTGTACTTGTGAATTAAAGGTATATAGATAGAAAGAAAGAATGAGAAAGAGAAAGAGAAAGAAGGAGAGAGAAGGAATGGAACAACGAAACGAAGATGAAGAAAAAAAAGGGAGAGCCGCTTTGGACATCTCGTAAACTCAATTTAGCAAGCTGGACCTCCTCGAAGTCTCGAAACACGTGGGACCCGAAGTTCCTGGCTTCGTGGCTTGGCTTCTCTCTCTCTCTCTCTCTCTCTCTCTCTCTCTCTCTCTCTCTCTCTCTCTCTCTCTCTTTTCTTATATTCTTTCCGTCTTTCTCTTCTTCTACATTCTTTTCCTCGCACTCCTCCGCGCATCCAGGTACACGAGCAATCGTTAAGCACTTGTTTTACAAGTCGTTTAGACATGCCCGCCGCGATACGGCTCTGTCGCAAGTGCCTCGACACTTGTCTACGGGGTGTTTCAAGAACCGGTCTCCAGAATCAACCTTAGATGCTACTGCCAATTGATAAGACAGACAAAGACGGAGAAAGTTCGCGTTCTCATTGAGGAACAAAAATGGAGGAAGATTCGTTTGGTTAATGAATGACATTATCTTACAAACTTGACGTGTTAAATTTTATTCAAAAAAAAAAAAAAAAAAAAAAGAAAAAAGGAAAGAAAGACATGGGGAGTCGCTTGATTAAATATAATCGCTTCTACAATCAAAGATAATTTGATTTCAAACGAATTTATATTTATCGTATCTGAGAGAAAGGAAGGAGGGGAATTTAGATGATGTCGAAAGATTAAGAGATCGGAGAGAAGTCATAATAAAGTCATAAAGTTACAAAGTAGCTTAAGTCAAAAATATAGAAATGTTTTATCGCGATAATTTATATTTCTTTCGAATCATCCAAATAATTGAATAGTCCTGAAAATAAATAATAAAAGTGACTTAGATCAGTTTTATTATCACTGGCACGTATACAGAAACGTGCAATGCGAACGTTAAGAATGATTAACAAAACTGTGCCAAAGAGAACATTACGAGCACTTTCGGTGCAGCCAAGAACACGAGGATCGATCGATCTATCCTCGAATGTTATAATAATAACACTGATGAATCTTTTTGCGTACGGAATGATTAATTGATCGAATAATTATCAATATAAATTGATTGAATATATATATATATATATATAGATAAAAGATTGAAATACATATTTCAATCCCCATGGACACGTGGCAAATGGAAAACGGAATCAAAGATTCTCGAAACTTCATGACGAGCTATCGCGTCTTCGTTAAAATTCAGATTCTGGAATCCACCACCGCTGGTGGTGTCCGCGATGGAAACGAGATGTTAGGATGCGATTCGTCGAAGATCCCACAAGAGAAAGAGAAAGAGAAAGAGAAAGAGAAAGAGAGAGAGAGAGAGAGAGAGAGAGAGAGAGAGAGAGAAGAAAAACAAGAAGAGGAAGAAGAAAAGAAGATAAAAAAAAGAATAAAATTAACGACGTTGAACGTGGTTGGTTTTAGGGATGCTTCAGGTCGAAGAAGACGGGGAAAGACGCAAGCACGATAAATCTGTTCGGCAGGTGAAAATCTCGTCGTACGGTCCCACTCTTGGATAGGACGTTCAGAGAAGAATTATTTCCAGGAGACTCTTGGCGAGGAGATGAGATCCTACATGTGAACAAGAAAGAAAGAGAAAGAGAGAGAGAAGATAGCAAAAGTTGTTCGGTGGTGTTGGTGAAACTGATGATCGTGATGGTAGTTGTGCGTGCTCTTGCTGGTGTCTTGGAGACGCACGTTTCATGCCACCCGTTGTATAGCAGAGCCTATAACCCGACGGAGGTGTCCCCAGGTATGCCTTATCCGTCCAAGGATCGCGCAGTAAATTTATCCGCATTGCACCAAGCCAACGGAAAGAACGAAGCTCTTTCGGGCATTATTATTTTCATTAGGATTTGTGACTCATCGCGTGTAGGAGACATTTATTTCGTGCTCGTTCCATGAGACACCTACTACTACCACCTCCCCTAAGAGAAGCAGAAAGAAGAATCATCGACATTGACTTTTTCTTTCTAAACTACCCATTTTTCTTTCATCTTTCATCTCTACTCTTTTCTCTCGGAAAATAAAAAAATAATAAATTCTTCATTAATTAATGATCTATAATGATAATAGTACCGATTCGAACAATACACTTTCTTTCAACATTTAATCTATATTATATTTTTTCTTTTTCTTTTTTTTTTTTTAATTTTGCGTTTCAAGTCAACTTTTTTATACAATTCGATGTTAGGAAAAGAAAAAAAAAAAAAAAGAAAAAAGAAGGGAAAGAAAACTATTAAATTATTCATTTTATTTTCAGGTAATGGCGAAGCTCGAGAGTGATTTAAATCCTTGATAGAGATTTTATGGCACAAGAAGACGAAGAAACACAAGTCACAATTTCTATGCGGAGTTGAGGAAAAAGATAATGATCGAAGATGTAGGTACTTGATTTTATTAATCGTTAGGTTCATAAAGAATAGCATTCTACCAAAATTCTATCGAGCATAACGATTTGATAAGTGTAATAGATTTGTTCGAGTTATCAAATAAGAAAAATCAGTGTTAATAAACAAAGTACGCGGAGAATGATTATTTCACTTCAATTTAAAATTAAAAAAGAAAAAAAAAAGTATAATCGTCGTGTTTAGATGAACGATTGAGAAATCAATTTTCTTTAATAGAATATAAATGCTATAGATATTTTGATCAAACAAATTAATTTATTTCTAGATCTAAAATAAGTAAAGAAAGCATCCAGAGCACACATGTTGGCCCAATGTGATACACGATTACCGAATATTTATCACCCTTTGGGAGTAGAGAAATTGGATGGAAGATTTAACAAGAGAGGAGAACATTACGAGGGATCTTCACAACTTTGACCCCCAAGGTCGTGTTTCTCTCTCTCTCTCTCTTTCTCTCTCTTTTGGACGATATCGCGAACAGGTTCGAATAAAGTGTAGGACAACGCAAGGGGCGACAGAACCGATATAATCCGATTTTACGAGGAGATTTCTCCTTGCAAGAGAGGGAGGGGGAGAGAGATAGAGAGAGAAAAGGGAGATGTTATCTCAAGAGTTACCCCTACTCTCTTGGCGTGTCCCAAGCGATATAAACTTAGACGCGAATTAGTGGGAATCGTGCGATCCGATAGCATCTCATTTTGCAGAAGAGAGAGAGGGGAGGGGGAGGAGGGAGAATAGGTGAATTAAAGGGGGGGGGGGACTGTGTTACGATCAGAAATTTATCCACAAATGAAATTACCAATTATACTAATCCTATCTAACGTGTTCGAGGTTTCACACGCCAACGTTATCGGACTTACTACTTGCACATGCAGCAATACAAAAACTTTGCACTTTCTCTAATAATTTCTGTCTCAACAGAATACGATCGTACTAATCTTTATCATCGAATATGCCCCCTCCAGAGAATCAATATTTATACAAACAACTATTTGTAAATTTGTTTGTAATTCAGAGTGTATCAATCAAAACGTAAATTACGAAGAAAAAGGTAAGGAGGGAGAGGAAAGAGAAAGAGCGATGAAAGATCGAAATCCTCCAACAGAGTATTTTGACATTTTTGTCTAAAGACTTCTCTCGTAAAGTCAAGCAGATAGAAAGTTGTAGAATGGTAGCCAAGAGAGCTAAAGGAATGAAAGAGAGACAGATAGAGAAACAGAGAAACAGTGAAGAAGAGAGAGAGAAAGAGAGAAAAAGAGAGAGAGAGAGATCAGAGATTTCGACTTCTATTCTGGTCGAGATGCGATCCGATTGCGCTCCTTGCTGCGTTAGAAACGCGAGACAATATTATTAGACTCTGCTTGAGAACGAAAAGAGAAGGTTGGAAGAAGGAAGAGGAGGAGGAGAAGTAAGAAAGAAGATGGGTGTCCCTCTACGTACTATGTTGTCAACTGTTTGAATCGATGCTGCCAAGACGATTAATTCTAAGTGATAATTGACCAGCGAATCGAATCGTGTCAGTGGTATTATATAGGTATATGAAGTTCCTTTGAAACCCGATAACACTGATATTCATTTTAGCTTCCATATCAGACCCTCTTGACTATTAAAATAACACTAGGGGAGTGTTAGTATATGGTAAGCATTACGCTTATCAAGTCATTTGTTTTCAGTTGAGCAATGTAGTAGTCCTCTTTTTCACGCTTATTTCTTTTCTTTCCCATAGGATTTAACAGCACAGGTCTTAGAGATTGTTTCGACTTTATACCGTAACAAGACAAACCTTTTAAAGTAGGACTAAGAGAAAAAGGAGTATATATGAATCTTACAGGAAGGAAAGTAAACTTAAATTGGTTCTCCTGTTTGTCGGTATAACCGTAGAAACATCGAATTTTTTCTTGAGTATACTACTCTCTAAAGATCTGGACCATACGAGAGAGAAACAGAGAGAGAGAGAGAGAGAGAGAGAGAGAGAGAGAGACAAACTTCCTTCTCTCTTTTTACCTTCGCACGGCAGGTGAGCTCTACGAGTACCAGCAGAAGCATCACAGCAGCAGCAGCTGATTCCATAAGCAGATACGGAAGAATTTCTTTGGTCTAAGATAATGGGAGGGAATAGTCTACCGTGTACACATTCGAGCTAACTTCTGTTTACAAACTCCGCAGGACTCATCTCTTGATCCTAGAGAGAGAGACCTCGTATGCCTGCCTTTTCCTTTTACCTGAACGAACAATTTCCCTGCTTGTCTATTCGCATTCTTTTGCGAAACGTCAAAAAAAAATATAGCCCCGATATAATTCTGATTTTATTGTCAACTGTAACAAATATTCTTTATATTCTTACGAAGGAAAAAAATGAACGTTGTTCAACGTATATGTAAATGATAGCTACCTGTGAATAATCCTGTGTAAAATCATAATTTATCCTACGAATCAGTAACTCGCCTCGGTTTTTCAATTTTGACAGAAAAACTAAGTTACTTTTGAAAGAAACAGGTAAAAACGCCAGGATCTTCGTGGTCAAACAACACGCAGAAGAATCGAGAAAAAAAGAGAGAGAATGTTAAAACGCTTTTGGTGTTTTAGAATTCTTTAATCCGGATTAAGGTGAACCTGCCACTCGGTAGTCCTTCCCCAAGGATAGATATCTACTCCACTGTCTTGGTAATATCTTTAACTTTCTTACCAATTTTATTATTTTTTTTTGTCTGTGCTTTTCTCAAGCAGACTTTTATAAAATTCTCATATAAATTTTATACATATATATATATACATATAATCGAGATTATTATATTTTTATAATCTAATAAATGAGTTTTGTTTCTTGTTTCCTTGTTTATAAGTCAATAGATAATGGAATAGTTTCATTCTAAATCCAAATAGATAAAGTTTAATGGCATAATTAAATGAAGAAGAACGATAATTCACGATATATATGGGTATAAACATTTATAACAATTTGAAAAGTTACCGACCCGTCTTTACTTTGGCAGTAACATGTAAGTATACTTGAGGACCAGCAAGGAAATGAATGGCGCGCCATGGCGTTATATCTGACTGATTTGACGTTATTCAACAGGAATTGCACGTAGGAATGCGTATGCCAAAGAGCACACACGCACGAGGAAGAACGTGCCAGGGAATACGAGTTTTCGTGCCAGACGTCGTTTACATTCCCTCCTCCTCCTCCTTCTCCTCCTCCACCTCCTCCTTGTTCTCTCGTTGAGAAGGCAAAATGCGCACCGTAAAACTCGGAGATGGCTCTCGAAACGTCTTATATATTCGGCGCTCCAAGCTTTTATATCTCTTCCATATTATCTGTTAAAGGTACTCGTATAAATAGGTTTGTATAGATTGAGTGACGATTAAATGTTTATCATCGGTAATAAATTTTCATCTATAAACGAATCATCCAAAAAGGATCTGTAAGCCATAACCATTCGAACAAATTTGAAATAAACCCTAAGAATATCTTCATTTTGATTAATATTAATTCTATTGACGTTATAGAGGGTTAAATAAATGTTATAAGTTTCAATATCGTTTCATAAGATTTGAGAAAGATAGAAGAAACATTTGTTACGAAGAATATATTAGTTCGACCAAAAGCTTTAAATTAGAGAATCATTAAATTATAGGTATATGAGGATAGTCTGGCCTCAAGGAATCAGCCGTTAGTCGAATAGCCTCGATATTATACGATTAAGTCATCTGGCACTATTGTGCAAACTGTGACGAGATGGACGAGATTTCTTGCGTAGAGACAGACTCAAGGAATATTGCTTTAATGTCTGCTGGGCGACATGCAATTTCCTCTACTCTGACATGAGTTTCCTCATCGCATAGCCTAAAACTTGGACAGTTACGAAGAAGATTCTCGTTCGTTCAAGGGTGTTCCTCCGTCAGAATGCAAGTTATACCTCATTGCCTTAGAGTATGAAAACGCATACGATCCATCAGGATCAGGTCCAAATAACTTTGCTCTAAATAAACGCAATACGCAATTTTCCAATAGCTATTTCAAACCATTTCTGTTTTAGGATAGATTCTAAAGAATCTACAAAGAGTTATATAATTGTACCTCGATACGCCTCAATCAAAGTATCATATTCTCACAGACTCTCGGTATATTTTTTTCCATATAGGGTTTGGAAAAAACAATTCATTCTTGTAAGGCCGATCTAACGAAGCAGAATCAGATACTCGATAATCCTTTCTCTTTTCTTGACACAGTTGCAACGAATTAGTTAAAGCAGAAAAGAAAAGAAAAAAAGGAAATAGTAAATCAATCCCAAAGATTCACTAGTCACGCTGGATTCGCGTAAATAATAATAATAATAATAATAACAATAATCATCGTACGATGTATCTCCGATCTAAATTATCGTCAATCTAACTTTTAGCAAAACAAGTCGCACGACAAGTTTACGACGAAGATAAAAGCAAAAATCAAAATAATTTATTTACCAGATATAACGAAGAAAGCAACATCATCATCGGCGGTCGTTCGAATTATATATACGTCGATGGAACACAACACAAACACGCATGATCATCATCCATCACACACGAAGAAACGGTACGTGAATTCTGGGAATGCGTGCATGAATGAATGCCCCCTCTGTCCCCTTATTCGCTTCAAAAAAAGAGACGAGGTACATAAGCAAGGATGGGGGAGAGAGAAGAGGTAGAGGAGAAGGGGAAGGAGAAAAAGGGGTGGAGAAGGAGAAGGAGGAGGAGGAGAGAAAGAGACGAAGATGGAGCAAAGAGAAGGAGAAAGAGAAAGAGAGTAGAGGATTGTTCTTTTTCAAGACGAGCTCCGCACGAGGCGGGCCCTTTTGGTCCTTAACGTGCGCATATGTGCCTCCCTTCTTTCTCCCTCGCGTGGCCTGTCAGATTTGACGTGGTCTTCTTTAAAGCGGCTTTCCACGGAGGGGAAGAGAGTGAGAGAGAGAGAGAGAGAGAGAGAAAGAGAGAGAGAGAGAGAGACCTATTCGCCTTTTTTGTTCTCCCAAGTCCGAAAAATGGCCGAGGCAAACCCAACATGGCCGGTCCCGTCGTCGTCGTCGTTGTCGTCGTCCTCCCTTTTTCGACGAAAAAGGGGATTGCCGCCCTTCCTTTCCCTTCCCTTCCACTCTTTCTCTCTTTCTCTCCCACCGGAAGAGACCCTGGACCACGCGTCGTCGCAAATGCACATTCATCGTCGCGACGTGTGTACTGTAATCTTTTTTCTTTCTTTCTTTCTTTCTTTCTTTCTTGCTTCTCTTTCTCTTTTTCTTTTTCTTTTTCTACTGTTGTGCATGGTCCTCTCCTCCTCCTTCCTACCTACCTACCTACCTACCTACCTACCTACCTACCTATCTCCCTCCCCTCCCACCAATCAAGGGTTGTGCGTCAAATGTAATCCGTTCAGAAGCAACCCACGTGCGAGAATTTTGTATTGAACAAGAGTTATAATGAATCTTAAAGCTGAATTATGATCGAATCTGCGGTGAACGAATAAATGTTTGATAAATATACCATGTATTTTTAATGTTACGCAATGAGATATGGCGAATATGATGAAACATTCGTATGTATCAATACGAGTTATTTTTAGCAATAACAAGATGAAATGAGACTGATATAATTACAAGAAATATATTCGCTTATTTCGTGTATAACCATTGTGCGATTCTCTAGGCCATATGATGTCATCAGTTTCGAGTATACACAAAGTCACCGAAAGAGAAACGCCACGTGGGTTATTTTGGTCCAGTATCTTCTGTCACTTCGAGATAGTCTTTGGACGTCGACCCAAAGACGATGACATAACTAGGCCAAGACGACGCCAGTGTTAAGATCTTGATTGATCGAACGTTAAGGTCAACACCTACTATTTCCTTTATCCAACTTTGGTTTATTAAGGAAGTTCTTTAAAAAAAAAAAAAAAAAAATAGATAACGATCTTATCGAACAATGAAAATATTACAACAAGCTTCTCAAGTTTTTATTTGTTTTTCATTTTTCATTCTCTTTTTGTTTCCAGAACAAACGAAGAAAATTTCCATGATCGACTGCTCATTTGGAAATCTAAAGGAAACAACAAATGGAACCGTTTGGAGGTCTCCTGTGTTCGCGGAATGGTTTGTGGATGTCATCGGCGCGGTCCGCGAGACACGTTGACAAGATAGGGTTCTCTGGTTTCAGACACGCAGAGCGCGCTACTCAGACACCGTGCATGCTGTAACCGTAAACCAGGCGCTGCTGAAGCTGCTGCTTGCTGCTGCCGCTGCCGCCGCCTCTGCCTCTGCCGCCGTTCCTGCTTCACGGGACACAGTGTTCGTAGCTATTTTGGGGACGTCAGCGGCACGAGAACGATATGTACATACGAATTTCTCACTCTCTCTGTCTCTCTTTCTGACCTGGACGACTCAGCCTTTTTCGGCAAACACTAAAAAGCTTACTCGAAGCCCATAAACTTCAATATAATGATGATGTAAGTGTCGATCGATGATAAGGCAAATTCTCAAAACTTGTTCGATTAATACATCGACAATGTCACGAGAATCGTTCGCTTTTAAAAACTTTATAAGATATTTGTAAGATTTTTTTTGAGGAAGACGATACTTCGAAGATCAAAATTATATACCACCTAACAAGTTTTAAAAGTTTACTGTAAAAAGTATACGAGACGATGCTTAAGTTAGCTTGTAATTTTTATCTACGAATATTTGATGAAAGATACTAGATGATTTCTATAAAATCGATCGAATATTTAGTTGACGATATTAATGAAACATGATGATATCATTTCATGTTCACCGAAATATAACTTTTGGATATCAATGTTTTCTCGATAGGAGGGATTTACATTGAAATTATGCCAAGAAGATGAATCCCCGCAAAGGTAAAAGCAAGAAGTTTTGTTGTTCAGAGCAAGCAGAGACTAGTACACTCCTGTTATAGCTCGAAGAATGGCTAGCCGGATGGCCACAACCGGTAGCGTGGGTTGCCACCGCGACTCCTTCGATACGTCGACGATCACGAGATCGATTTCCATCAAAGTCGATGTGTCGAGGAGCTACGATATATCACCGATCGACTTCCATCAAAGCCGAAGCGCGCTGAGGGAGCACACCTCTCGTCCCTGTTTCACCTATCTAGCGTTCAACTCTCCGGAGCGCGTTTCTTCGATGTAAGATGAATCATAACTTTTTCTCTATGTCTCTACTACGTCTCCTTTCATAATAATATAATATACGGTTTCTTGCCTGTATTACATACAACGATCATCTAATATTTTTTTATCTTTTTATTTTTTTTAATTTTTTAATCAATAATCACGAACATTTTATAATTCATTGACCTTTACCTAACGATATTAAATTTATAGTATCTATAATTCACATTACAACAAATTATAGTATATTAAGTATAATTCGTAATGGAGAAAAAATAATTCCTAAATAAAATGTGATAAAGCAGGCGCCATTTCGGAGTATCGTACGAATGGCGAGGAGAGCTACTACACTTTCTCTCTCTCTCTCTCTCTCGCTTTCACCCCTCTTGTGTTAGGGTCTCAAAACTCCCTAGGTTTTCAGGAAGAGTCAATATTGGTGCAGCCACCCACGTCCAACCCTTGGCAAGGACCCGACTACTATTATCTCTCTCTCTCTCTTTCTCTCTCCACCCCTTCTTGATAGAACCTATACTTTCCTTCCAATACTTTTATCTCTATCTCACTCTTTTCTACCTCCTCTCAGCCCTCGTACACAGCTGTCCCTTTCTACATCCGGGAAGTGCTATCTATCGTCTTCTCTCTCCCTTCGTGAAAGCTTCGATTCAACACCCCCTCTCATTCCTCCGTCCCCCACATTTTTCCGCGCCCACTTCATTTTTTTCCTTCATCCCCTATATCTCTTTGTGTCTCCCATAAAGATGTCTCAACGTAATTAAATGTAAATACCGTTAATGGTCGTTGGAATTACTAACAATCAAGCCAAATCAGAACTTGTAAGAAAGAATATACAAAGAAAGAAATAAGAAAATTATGATTCGTCGAAACAGAATAATCATAACAAGATATACTTTTAAATATGCCAAATTACAATGAGAAGCAACGAAAAAAAGAGAAAGGAAGAAATATAAAAAAAAACAAAAGAAGTAAAATTAATGCGACTCTTCCGATCCTTTCGATCAGTTTGCGTAGTCCAATGACAAGAAAGACAAGGGGATGAAACGAAAATGAGGGTGAAGTTGATGGTAAAAGAGGGATAAAGAGAGAGAGAATGAGAGCGAGACAGACTGAGAGGGCGTTGGTGAGGGTGAGGGAGAGTCTATGTAGGACGGGTACATTAGCAAACTTTTGTTGACACTGAGAACAACGCGGCGAAGCCATTACTGGCTGCTACAACCACGTAGGATAACGACGACGACGATGACGACGACGTCGTCGTCGTCGTCGTCGTCGTCGTCGTAGAGCTCAACGATGGCTCATCCTGCCAAGAAATCGATTGCAAAGAAGACGAAAACCACATTGGAAAATGCTTGATGAATCATTTAATTCTTCATAGTCTATTAATTACATAATTTTACAATAATCATTTCTTTGAATGCGTGCAAACCTTACAGGCAACAAAAGTAACTTCTTGAGATATTGAATTTGTTTTCATTGAATTATTCTTAAATTTTTTTTTCTTTTTTCTACAAATGAAATTATATGAACGCGTTAAGAGAAATCTTACGAAAATATAATATATTCTAAAAATTATTGAAATCATAATAATAAAGACTATGATATTAAAAATAAAAAATAAAGTGTCGTACGTAATCAAGTTTTTGAATGAACTCACAGATTTTTATGCGATTATCGCAATTTTTTTTGTCTCGATCCAAGAAAAATGTTGAAAGTATATTTATCATTATTATTATAATAATTATTATTACTCTAATAATTTAATTTTGTAAACTTATTGTTATTACTTTTCTTTCCTTATTTCAAGGAGATGTAAAACGAAAACAAAAAGACCAAAATCTGAAGTCGACGGCATCCCAGAAAGAACTCTTTCTCTCTCTCGACATTATTTATCTTTGCCATCCTCGATGTTGTTCTTAACCCTTGAAGTCAAAAGAAGCGATTCGTTCGGACTTTACGGAGAGATCACTGAAGGCACGGAAATGCAGAAGGAATAACATGTTTTGAGAGCGAGGGTAATAAAAGTTTAGAAGCATCGTAACGATGACTTGGGACAAAGAAAACTGGGTCGACCATTTCTAAGTATGAAAATTGTTAAAGGATGAAAGAGAGAGAGAGAGAAAGAGAGAGAGATCTAAATATTCATTGGTTTATCTCTTTATTTCACTTTAATCATTCGTATAAAGCAATGACGACAAACCGAATAAATTGATACAATAAATGATTATTGTTTTCTTACAGGAAAACGAACGGAAGCATTCGCGGAATCGATGATTTTATAGCGAATCGAATGAGTCAGATGAAAAAGGAAGATTGCAAATGAAAATGTTGATGCGTATATCCGATAAGAGAGAATCAAAGAATGAGATCGTTCCTCGCTCGAGGAACAGAAGAGACTGCATAACTCAATTGTTTACGTTTCTACGTTGCAGAGATAAAGTCAGCATCCCTTGTAATAAAAAGTGCAGACACAGCTGCACTTCGTGAAATGTATAAGACGAAGAGAACGAAGAAATGACGAACTACGAACTACGACAAAGGAAGATCATTGGAATAATAAAAGACCATGCGTTGTCTTAAGCTGCGTTCTAATGCGTCTTCTTCATTCTGAGTTCACTAGAACAATATAAGCCTGATAGTATCCGATAACAGAAACGTGCGAAGCGAACGGAAGAGTCTAACTTTGTTTTCGAAATGGTAAGATATGAAAGATGCTGATCAGAAGATTCGAGATGGCGCCGGTAGTCTAGACCGTTCGTGTTCTTATCACAAATACGAGACGTGGTGGTCCTTATGTTATTTTTCGAGCGATAAAAACTATATCGTAAAAAAAAAAAAAAATATTTTATAATACCGTGTCATTTAATGTAAAGTAATCACTAAAACAATTTTCTAATATAATTTTCTTGAAGAAATCTAGAATATAAACAAGGATCGATTGGATACAACAAATGAAGTTTTATCGGTGTTTAATAAGACATAAAAGAGGAGAAGAAATTGAATGAAAAGTGGACCGCGTCAAAGCGAAAAAGTCGAACGATTTAATGGAAACACCCAAGGGAGAAGAATTCCATGGCTGATATATGATGTCTCTTGTATGTTGTAGACGCCCACAACAAGACGCCCCTGTCCCAAGGGGAACGCGACGAGCGCTATCACCGATATAATAACTACAGGAACGACTTTAAGCGTTACCAAGCAAGTGTTCGTTTTAATAGGTCACTATGAGAGATCAAATCGTATTAGACGCGTTCAACGTCATTTCTAAGAGCGACAATTTTCCTTTTCGCAAAAGACGACGTTGCTATGTCGAATCGTACAGTAGCGAGTAAGGATAAGAAGAAAACAGGAAAGAGAATGAGTGAGAGGAGGGTTAGAGAGGGATGGAATTGATGAAACATTGCCTCTATGTCGATATTATTGAAGGAAGGGGAGGTAAGGAAGACAAGCAATGGAGGTATAACGCGTTGTGGGTGGAAGCTTTGTGGGATTTCCTGTAATTAATATGCCAGGAATGATATCCTGCGTATGCAGGATACTCTGCTACTACTAACTAGTACGAAAAGCTATTGGCAGGACACTAGACTCTCTTTTTCTTCTTCTTTATCCCCTCTTCGCCTTTCTCTCTCTTTCTCTCTAGACTGACCGTCTCTCTCTCTCTCTCTCTCTCTCTCTCTCTCCCCCCCCTTTTTTGCTTTCGACCTCGCTTGCTTTCGTTCATGGGAATATACAGAAGCCATAAGAAATTCGATACGTTTCTTGTGGCGTGACGTGCTACGGTGTGTGTACCGTGCCGACTGACTTTACCATGATGGTGCTTCCCACTTCCTCCCTTTGGCAAACTCTTCTATCTCTCTCGCAATACAAGAGAAATAAGCTCTGTCCTAACCACTATTCGCATCGATGATTCCTTCGAAACAAAATTCGTCATGGCTCCATATATCCATAGTTAGGTAAGAACGTTGCACACGTTATCTACTAGCTAGCACTACTACTTGCGGGAAGAGTTGCTCTTTCGTTCATTCATCAAACAAGGAAACCATTGAAAGCGCACTATCGAATTTAATACCATTGTATTATCGATTAAAGATCGATTACGAAATTCGTTCGTTTCCTAATCGAATATCTATAACTCTTCGAGAGAATTTGATTGTTTATATTTATTTATCACAAGGAAAAGAATTTTGTTAGGATTTAAGGATGATTAATTTCCATCGATAAATATTTTCAGAAGAGCGTTTGATATCATCGGTAGAACGAAGAGGAGAAAGATGAGAGAGAGAGAGAGAGAGAAAACGTGAACGTGAACGTGAACGTGAACATGAATGTGAACGAAATCACGCGACGTGGGAGATGTGATGAGTAAACGCAAGAACGAGAAAGAAGGAAGAAGAAGAAGAAGAATAAAAAAGAGAAGGAGAAGGAAGAAGAGGAAGAGAAGGAAAGAGAGAGAGAGAGAGAGAACGCGTTATAGATGTGGTGTTACAGGGCCTTTGAATTTGGTCGGTCGTTTCTAAAATCGGATGTAGAGCAACGACCTTCGAAACAACACGAAACTACAGAAGAAGAGACTCCTACGCATTTTCTCGCTGCTCGTTTTACGATGCGACAGCTGAGATTCTTGCGAGTTGGAGTCGGAATCGAATCGCGGTAAGTATGTATATAAACTATTGGTAGGGGGTTTTTATCGATAAATATATATATGTACATAGAGACATATATCCATCACACATACAGACATATATATATATATGTGTTTGTATATATATATGTATAAGATCTACTATATCGTTTTAGGATGATGATCCACTTAAGATCACTTATCTCAATCTAATTCGTCTGAAGAGAAGAAGACTCACCTATGTTCCGCTGCACGGTCTCTCTGTCTACGATTCTTAAACCAATTGCTAACTTGAGTTGTCGTCAGACCCGTGTTCTCAGCCAATTCACGTTTTTCTCGCGGCGATGGATAAGGATTGTTAGCATACCATTCCCGCAGGATACTCCTTGATTTCTCCTTGAAGCAATAAGACGTTTCTTCGCCGTCCCATATCGTTCTTGGCAATGGAAACTTACGACGGACTCGATATTTTCCTGAAACAATATTAACATTCCATAAATAACATACGCGATAACGTAACAACGTACTATAAATTTAACACTATGATTTTATTATTCTATAGAAATATCATTGATTAATCGATACAAAGATCCACAAATGCACTCTCAGTTGCTATACATTTATAATGAAATTTTTTACGATATTTAAAACAAAAAAAAACAAACGTTGGGAAAAACGAAAGAAAAAATAGATACTTTATTAAGTATATACACTTAATAAATAATTCTTTTCTTTTTTTTTTTTTTTTCTTCAATCTAACATACCCGACACAATGTAATTATTTTTAATATATCAATAATATTATATAACTTACATCAAAGTATGTGTTTACCATCGACAGATATTATCGTGAACTCTAATTAATATATCGTAACACGTCTTTGTAAAACATTTCTATTTTTCTCCCATTTTATTTTCATAAAAGAAAATTGAAAATCACGACGATGATCATAGGCCACGGTGGAAAGTTACTTTGACGATTTGCGAGTTACTTTTAGAACAAGACCTCTACAACACGGAGGGCTCCTCTGCTGCTTTAAAAGTGGCGAAGGAAAAAAAAACAAAAAAAAAAAGAGAAAAAATAAGAAGAAAAAAAAATAAGAAAATGTTGAAATCTTCGTTTCCTTCTCATTGACGATAGAGAACAGGGATTTGGAAAGCAGTGTATATATTTGTATGTATGAATGTATGTGTATGTATCGAATCATTCGAACGAACGATTCCACTTTGAATAAGTAAATTCGAATCTTCGCGGAATACTTTTCGACGATGCCAAATGCGTTTCCTTCCTCTCGTTTCTCTCTCTCTCTCTCTCTCTCCCCCTCCTTTCTCGTTTTAGCATCAGAGCGGATCGACTAACAAGCATAGGTTTGCAAAAGCGAAGGCGAGAGGATCTAATTAAAATGTCGTCTCGTTAAAACCTGCGTCTTCCTCTCCTGTTTACAAGACGCGACGGAAATAACGTTGGCGAATCTTCGTTCTAGATTTCAAGTGCGAAAGAGAAAGAGAAATACGTCTTAGCCTCCTCCTCCTCCTCCTCCTCCTCCTCCTACTACTACTACTATTACTACTAGTACTACTACTACTACTACTACTACTACTACTACTACTAACTACTAACTACTACTATTACTTCTCCTCACTTCTTCTCATTCTTACAAACTTCTCATTCTTCCATTGGCACTCGTCGTAATGATGATTAATACACGACATTTTGATGGTATTGAAAAGCTAATTGAGAGACGACAGAAAATTGTCTACGTCTTTCTGGACTTCCTAAGTAATTAAATAAGAAAATGTGTCATCGAAGAATGACATAGTATAAGTTTAAGGTGTTCCAACGATTTCAACATTTAACTCTTTATAACGTCATTTAATTAACCTCTGTGTCGAAGTTATAATTTCAATGTATCGTTAAAACATCAATGTTTGATTTATATCCAAAGTTTGTCATTTGTTTATTTTAAGTTATATATAAGTTATAATCAATACAGAAAAACAGAAAGAACTATAAAAGAAAGAAAGAAAGAAAGAAAGAAAGAAAAAGAAAACTGGATTATTAAATATTTATTAGATAATTTAAGAATCGGATCTACGTTACTAATCAATGATATTTCTAAAAGCATAAAAGAAAACACCCTTAACAAAATATATAACAATTAAATCTATCGACTATACTCTATCACAAATAATCAATAGATAATAACGAATCTAGAAAATGGTGGACCATTTACTAATAGACACACTTTACATATATATATATATACACATTTGTTTTAGATAATAAATAATTTATTATACTAACCGACCGCACCGAGTGGCCTCCCTCGAAGTCTCTCAGCCTCGATATAATGTGCCTTCAACCAAAGAGCCTGAAGTTTTGGATGATTGTGCGCACTGAAGGTATTGCTCTCAAGAATCCTGTAGAGCTCTTTGAATTGGCCACGATGGAAAGCGACTATAGCCTTTGCCTTTAGAACGCTCTCGTTTCTGTGTAATCTCGTACAAGCCGGTAAAGACCAGAGAAATCTTCCAAGCCTTTCCACGGAGCCTGCTTGCTGGAGAACCTGAACATTCGACACCATCGCCTTGAAGACGATAGACAGGGGGGGCACGCTGTTAGTCGGCAGAACTCTCATCCCGTTCTCCTCTTATTTCTACTCTAGTTGGTACTTTTTCTTTCTAATCTCAATTTAATTTTCAATATGTTTGTTTTGTATTTTCTTTTCTTTTCTTTTCTTTTCTTTTCTAACAACGAGCACATAATTGGATACAAAAAGAGCAACCGATTCCAAATTTTCTCATCTTTTTTTTAGATGACATATAATGACGACTTATAAGTTACGTAAGTTAATTTTCAAGCGAGACAATTCTTTGATTATATAGACAGTTCATTGTTATACTTCGTGTATACAGTTATTTTTTTTATTGTTTTGTAAATATAAATTGTATTAAATATAGTACAAGCGATACAAATAACTTTCATGTAATATAATGTTTTTTTTTTTGTAGACTACAAAGAAACATAGTGTATTAATTATTATTGGTATATATAATTGAATGAATTAAGATTCGATCGCTCTTGCCAGTATTATATATATATATATTGTTATAATTAGCAAAATTTGGATTGATCAAAGAACGATACACAAATACACACACATACATATATATATATGCTCGTCGATAGAATGTAAACTATCGATTAAGGTGAATTAGGTATAATAAATCGATGTTAACATTGATTTCTAGGTATTTATCTCGATCTGAATCACTGAAATCGGTTCGAGCGTCGCAATGAGTTTTCTCGAACGTAGGGGCGATTAATCTCGCGAAGGAACGAGAAATCACCGAGAGATCTAACGAAGAAGAAACGTGCTCGGCACGTTCTGAGAGCCAAGGAAGAGAAATGGACGACGTGGAATCGCATGATCGGTCAGCTAATGACGAGGTACGCACAGCTTCCGATGGTCCAGCAACTAATCACGCCGACGCTTCAACGTCCAAGAAAATTCCTACTCAACTTCTCTTTCCTTGTTTTTTCTTTTCTCGTTTTATTAACTCTCTATAACACCATGTAACTTCAAAGTTGTGTATATACTTAGACTTTTATATCTTCTTTATTTTTTTTTTATTTATAAACTTAATTATTATCCGAAGTTTTTTCACTAATATTTGTTTATTTTAATAAGTTATAGTAGTATATTATATATTACGCTAATTACTGCACCAGTATACTAATTTGTTTGATCATTTTATAAGTTATATTTAGTGTAATATAATTATACTATTAGCTATATTACAGCATAGTTATACTATTCATTTTAGAAATCTATATCTTTATATGATTTTTCAGTGAATTAATATAGAAATAATATGGATATAATATGAGTGCTAATAATACAATTATGCTACACTAACGATAAATATAACTTGGAACAGGATTAGTACACTAGTATAATTATACCAATATAAGTAATACTATATATAACTTTTGCTTTACATAACTTGTAGGGACTAGAAAAAAATTGGAGTTATAGAGGGTTTATTTAAGATCTCATCTCTATTATCCACTGAGTGAATTACCGTTGAACGATTCTAGGACAACGATTCTAAGATTTTTTTTACATAATAATGTACAAGAAACGTTACTTTAGGAACACGTCGACATATCCAATATTAAAATTTATCAGATCTTTTCTATAATTTATAATAGAAACGGAAAGAGAGAACTGAAAGATTACTGAAACAAGAACTAAATATTCTTGGAGAGTTAACGTATATCATACGAATAATTTTCTAAAGCTTTCAAATCAATAACAATCTTGCGATAGAAATATAAACGATATGCGAAACGTCATACGTCATGCGAGAACAATTTTACCAGTCCCACGAGAAAGAAATAAGGAGAAGGGGGAGAGAAAGAGAAAGAAAATTGTTCATTGTAAATCCGAAGGTAGATATAAAGCGACAAAGCTTTGCTCGTTACGAACGTGTGGGTCGGTCATCGTCGTGTTCTCTTCTAAGTCGCGTTGGATTTGAGAAACGTAAACGTCGTCCGCGAAACAATTTACGGGTTGCAGTAAAATCGTAGGAACTCTATTAAACATGCGTGACTCGCGCCTTCGGAAGGTATTTTGCCACATGCCAGACTTTTGACAATAAGTATTAGCCCATCTATATATCTCTCTTTCTCTCCCCCCCCCTCTCTCTCGTTTCTTCTCATTTTCTTTCCCGGAAGAATTTCAGGGACAATTTTATCTATTCCGACATTCTAGAAACATCAAAATTAAGTTTCCTCGAAACGTATCTGTTTCTTGAGCCAAAACAAATGTTTGAATTCGCCGCATTATCGAAAAGAACTACGTGAATCAAAGGAATACTTAAACGTCAAAATTAAGCCTGCTCCATAATAATCGTTTATTTATCGGTCGGATCAAATGTTTGAATCTACCGCGTTATCGAAAACATTACTACTACTCGAATCAAAGAAATACTTAAACGTCAGTCAAATTATTCTAACAATTCGGAAACGTCGAAATGAAGTCATCTCGATTACGCTTCCTTTTTCTCGATCGACAAAAATATTTTGTATCAGCAGTTTTATCGACAAAAATTGCGCGAATTGGAGGAACACTAAAACCGTTGATCAAACACTCTGATAATTCGAAAACTTTGAAATTAAATCACATCGATTACGCATCTATTTATCAATCGAAAAAAGTTTTGAATCAGTTCCGTTATCGAGAAGAACTACGCGAATCAAAAGAACACTTAAAACGTCAGTAAATATTCGGACAATTCAGAAACGTTGAAATTAAGTCACCTCTATTAAGCGTCTATTTCTCGATCGATAAAAAAAAAGAACAATTTAAATTTGCCGCCTTATCGAAAAGAACTACGCTTGTCAAAGGAACAACTTGGCATTTATCAAAACATTCAAATTGGAACACTGTCCTCGTAGTTTCGATTCGCAAGCACGTTCTCTCGAAATCGAAAGAGAAGAAAGTTTCGTCATTGAAATTCTAAATGATTCGATTGTTTCTCCTTTCACGATCAAGTGGAGCCGACATATAAATAGCACGGTAGTGGTACATACACCACCGATGGGTACAGCAACGCATTCATTGAATTCGTTGCATTTCCTTCGCGCCGACACAACGAGCGTGAAATATGCACGAAAGAAGATAAAGTAATACGAGATAGAGAGAAAACGTAGACGATTTTTCTTTCTTCCCTCTTTTTTTTCTCTCTCGAAATGAAACAACAAAAATGTCTACGATCAACGCCATATTAATGTAGAACAATTGAACAAACGTTTGTTAAAATCAGAACTGCATTTCTACATTCGAAGCACTCAGAGACGCACACATGATCCTTCAAATATACAAATCTGTTACAATTCGATCTAATTCGTATGCATTTCTTTTCTTTTTCTTAACAGATTACTAGAGACTCTCTTTTATATCGTCGTTTGTGAAAAGTAAGGTTAAAAAAAAAAAAAAGCGGGGAATGCGGCCTTGTTCAAATTCATGAAAGTTCTTCATCTCTCCTTGATCGCAAAATGATCTCATCATAATATGATGATCTACAAAAGGATTCGAAACGGAATAATCTAATTAAGTTGCATATTCACAGTTGAGAGAGCGTGCAATCACATCGTCGTTTATTAAACTCGATTAGATTAAACTCGTAATCTCAATTCGATGAACTTATGCAAGCAACTAACCAACCAACCAATCAACCAACCAACCAACCAGGAGCAGTATAAATTTTACATATGGAAAACACCATCGTTGGGATATCTCTACCTATGCTAAATGCCGACGGTATTTATAACTAAAAAAAATTCTACGTTAGTTACGTTCTCTTCTGGTGTATACTCATATATAGTAGAAAGAAACAAAGGGTCTTTTTAGTGGCCGGTTCAAGGACGAATCAAGAAAGAAAGAATGAAAGAAAAAAAGAAAACAAAGACCTTTATGGTGTGAGAAAGAATTTGGATAGGAAACGTTACCTCCTCCATCTCTTTCTTCCGTGTTAACCAAAACAAACGCGTTTCAAAAAGAAATTTCTTCTTCTTTCTTTATCTTTTTTTTTTTCTTTCTTCGACCGATTGTGTGTATTTGTAGATCGGATATAAAAAAGAACTCTCGATAGATCTCTAAATGTTATCGTATCGATTTTCTTTTTCCGTTTCTATCCTGATAAAAATATCTATAATAGTTTCGATATGGCCGAGTGTTAGATTTCTTTTTTTCTTTCTTTTTTTTTTTTAAGAATAAAAAAAAAGAATGTTATTTATAACATATATTCGATATTCTATCAAAGAAATAAGTTGCTTTACAATTTTGATAAAACACGAATACGAACGAAGAAAATAAAACAGCTCGTATACAGTTTAAAACAATATCAATGGATATATCTCTACGCGTATATATGGTGTTAAATATCTTATAATTTTAACGATACGAAAACCATTCGGCTACTAGTAAAAATTGACGACATAAAGCACATTTGAAAAATATGATAAATTACCAGGCAATTTCTCTACCGTCGGGATGATCGTAATCGTTGCACTACGAGACACGTTCAAAATCGACGCTCGAAATGATTGCACAATTACAACGATTGCCAAGAATGCGACGATGCAAGAATCACAGTGATATAATGGTGCCCATACGCGCGTTTAAACATAGATATTTCTATCGACGATAAACCTTAGAAATTATTACCAAACGGGAAACATAATCTTAACGTTTATCTTTGTTCGCGAACAAGACTATCGGATTAAAAAAAAAAAAAAAGAAAAGAAAAACAAAACAAAAACAAAAACAAATATTACGTGCGTTATATAGACGATTTTTCTTTATATAAATTTGAAACTTGTTTCCAAAAATAAAATAAAATAAAAAAAAAAGAAAAAAGATGGAGAAGTTATAAACAGCAGGCTTGCCAACTTTGAATATCACGAGTAACGTGATAAAACTAATGAAAAAATTCGTACAATCTCTAAACTGAATTCGAGCTGTTTAATCGACATTAACAGAACGAAAAACGATGGGATTTTAGATTTTGTTTTCTACTCACCTCGCAAACACAGGCAACTTGTTCCTGGGTGAAACCGAATGTCGGAAGTTGTCCGTTGTTGGTAGCACCGCCCGCCGAGCTGGCGGGACTGTCCTGGGGACTGTAATTGCTCGTCGTCCCGGTGGTACCAGTACCGTAGCTCGTAACCGCGGCCGCCGCCTCGACGCCAGCGGACGAATGCGAGGCCGAGAGTGGCGTCGGCGTGCTTTGAGGACTATAATCGCTGGTCGAGCCTAAAACGTCCGTCGTACCAGCACCGCCTCCGCCACCAGCCGAAGGTCCCATCGCGCCTCCACCGTTACCAGCGCTTCCTCCGTAGGCCATCATCGCGTCATTCTCCTTTCCCTTTTTTTTTCTTTCTCTACTCGCTCTTTTTTTTTCTTTTCTTTTCCTACACACTGCTACTACTCTGCCTTTCTCTTCCTCTTCCTCTTCCTCGTTTGCTTCTAGTCTAACGTAACCCCTTTTCTTCCTGGATTAACACACTTTTGTATTATCTCTTACGAAAGTAATTTCGTATAGATTTCTTTCTTCCTTTCTTTCTTTTCTTAATATTCTTTTCTTTTTTACTTACTTATGTATTTATTCGATTTAAATATTTACTTATTCGTACAAACACTACCCCCTATTCGAACGAACGAAATTTCCGCGCGTTTTCGACACTTTGATGCGAAGTTCGCGACATATCGCTCGTAGCAAACTTCGCGACTATCCACGACGAATTACGCGGCCCGCACCGATCGATGATCATCGCGTCTCCTCCTCTTCCTCCTCCACTTCCTCTTCTTCTTCTTCTTTCTCTTCCTCTTCTTCTTTTTCTTCGTAATTGTGAGTATATTTATTATATTTTCTCTTTTATCGTTATTATTATCGTCGTCGTCGTCGTCGTCGTCGTTGTTGTTGTTGTTGTTATTGTTACCGTTACTAATATTATTACTATTTATGATCGCGACGCGATAAATGTTAGCACGTCGTACGATCGTCGCCAACGACGACGTTGAACGTTTCGTCGCCTTTTGCCGATCATGGAAAGTTAGCTCTCGTGAAGGAGACACGGAACGCGGAAACTTTTCGTGAAAGGAGACAGGAGAAGAACGGTTGTGGTATTTTTAGAGCATCGCTGATAGAGAGAACGACCGGTAACTGCTGCTGCTGCTGCTGCTGCTGTTGCTGCATGCCGGCATCCGACTTCTCTTCTCGGTAAAATTTGAAACACAGTAACACTTTTTGATAAATTCCAAAATCTCGTTTCGTCAAACGATATTATGCGATACTTGGGACGATGACACGAGAGTAACGTAAAAGTACGATCTTATAATAACAAAGAAGACCCTTCGTCGAGCCGTCGCAAAGTAAATTCGACGTAGATTTGAAACTTCTTTCGGACGGACGATACGTTTTATTCTATATCCTTAGAAATTTTGATTAATATCGCATACGATTTCTTCTCTCTTTCGTTCTCGTTTCCTCTCTCTCTCTCTCTCTCTTTCTTTCTTTTCTTTCCGTCTCACTCCTTTTTTTCCTATTATCCTTAGCACGGCAGGTTGCACCGCCAAGTCCACGGGCTCGAGTTTCCACGGGCGGTGGTGGGTATATTTATAGGCGCTTTAGTACACTCGCGCGCGCCCTATTATTAGACAGCGTTTTAAAGACAGCCCGTTTCTCTCTTCCATCGCTCTACTCTTTCTCTCTCCCTCTCTCTCTCTCTATCTATCTTTCTCCTTACTCTACATAACTACAACGATTTTGTTAAGGGAACTCACAATTTCTTATCCCAACGATCTCTCTTTCTCTGTCTGTCTCTTTGCCCAAAAGAATAGAATAGAATTATAATTTTTCAATTCCACGACGTATATTTTATCTATCTCTCTAGAAAACAGCAAACGTCTTCCGAAATGATATATCACGAGTGTTTCCTTTTAAAACGTTAATATCACTGTATATCGTAATACCGAGGAAAAGAAGGGTGGAGGAGGAGGGCGTCGCGTGCGCGCGTGTGCACGAGCGATTCCCTCTTTCTCTCTTATCGACGGCGCGAGGAGAGTCAGACGTTGTTCTACGCGCGCACCGAACGATACTGCTCGGTGAACCGCGTTCCCAAAGCGACCGTAGTTCGCGCGGCCTCCTATTGGCCGGGGCGTGGCTTCTACGACGTCTACCCTCCGTGTTACCCGATTGGATACTAGGCATGACCGCGACCACCATATCGTCTTCTTATTGGTCGAGACGAGCACGTTCCTAAATAAGCCTCGTTAACTACTTCTCTTTGCTCCTACGACCCTTGCGTACCCTCCCCTCCCTCTCTCTCTCTCTCTCTCTCTCTCGCTCCCTCTCTCTCTTTTCTTCTCCTTTTTCTCTCTCTCTCTTTCTCACTCTCTCTTCCTTTCTCTTTCTAACCGTCTATCTCTCCTCTTCCAGATCTTTTCCCCTCCTTCTACGAATCCTCCTCCCATCGTACACTACTATTTTATCTCTCTTGCTTTCTCTCTCTATCTCTCTTTCTCTCTATCTCTCCTTTTATCTATCGTTTTCTCTTTCTCTTTTTTTTGTCTCTCTCATCCTTTGTAAAGAACAGATCGAACGCAACGAACGAGACATCACCGTTCGTCGAATCGCTGGTTTTTTTTCTTTCTTTCTTTCTTTCTCTCTCTCTCTCTCTCTCTCTCTCTCTCTCTCTCTATCTCTCACGTTACTTTCGCTTTGTTCACCTTAAATCCGCATAATTCTTTTTTCAGTTATAACGTCATTAATGATAAGCCCAGAATAGGCACGTGCAGGCTTCTTTCTTTCTCGAGATATACGAGCGCGATGGACCACGCAAAAATAACCACAAAAGATTCTCGAATGACGTACTTGGACAAATGAAAGAAAAAAGATATATGTGTGTGTGTGTGTGTCTGTATACATGCCTGTACGATTCTTTTCGTACGTTCCTTTTTTCATTCTATTGTGTTACGTTTTGTTTTTATATTTTGTCGAACGATCCGATAAGATTCGATCAAGACAATGTAATTGTGAGGTTAGAAGAAATGTTCTTTCGACGAATTCGATTATCGCGATTTGTGTAACGCGATCTAATATTTATTTCCTCCGTATGATAAAAGACGATATATAACGAACAGAATCGGTTAAAAATCATGATGCATTTCGTTCTATTAGTTTCGATATTCAAATAGTTTTCTGTTACATATATATAACGCGCGCAGGCATGTGTGCGTGTGTGTTTACATACGTGCGAAGTATATAAAAAGATAAAAAAGAATATGGTACACGATTCTCTCGTACGATTGGTTCGTTTCTACGAGAAGAATCTACTAATGGCGAATACAGCCAATCACGGTGTCTTATTTCAAATATTCTAAACGAATTACATCGTCGCATTTTCATTCGAAAAATTTGTCAGAGTTCTTTGCGACAAGTTTCAAGTTTCATGACTTTATTATTATTTCGATTTGTACGATAAAAAAGCCAACATTTTATTCTTTCTGAAACCCAACAAGTTCCTGTACCTATGGTACATTCATACGCGTATACATTGTTTCAATTAATTATAAAGCGAATAACTAAAGGGAATAACTATAGAAAAAATAAATTTATAAAATCGTCGAATCGAAGTTAACCTCTTTCTTACTCCTATGCTTATTCTTGTTCTTATTCTTCTCGAATTTATATTCGTCTTTTTAGAACACCCAACAACGTCGATTTCTCTTTGCCCCGTTAAAGCGAGAGAGCGCCAGGACATTCTATATACCAAGAGTATAGAATTTAAGTAAAGCAAAAACATACTTGTCCGTGAAACTCTATCCAAGTTTTGTAGTAAGTAGCTTCTAACCATGCCAGTTATACACCGTCGCTACGCTCATACCTCCGCGCCGGGTACCGTAAATCAATTTTTCCTCGTAGATAAGCCGTAAGAGCAGTTAATGTCGGTTACAGCCTTTCTACACGTGTTTTACCTTACCCCTCACCTGTTTCTTTTCTTTTCGTTCTCTATCTCTTTGTTTTTTCTGATTTTTTGTTGGTTTTTTCTCTTTCCATTATGCTCATCCGCATTACGAACTTAACAAAGAGAAGCTTGTGTCTCCTTTCAGAGGATACAATCTTCTTTCTCTTTTCGTTTTGTTACTTTTGTTCTTTCTCTTTCTTTCTTTGTCTTTTTTTTTTCTTTGTATTGTACTGAAGTCAATGAAAATCCTATTAACTCGTTATCCTACAATTAGCATATTCTAATTTTACAAATATTCTAGGAAAATGAAACTATAAGGCAGGAAGAGAAATGAAAGAAGATAAAGGGTCCGCTGTTTTATTTGCCGACCAACATCAAGACAGGATTGGACTTGACTCCTTGGAAAAACATGACTTTGGTGTCCTAAAATAATGCATGGTTACCAGATTTCTGGTCGTTTTACATACTTAAAAATACCGAAAAGAGACGACAAACGTGTTTCGTAAGGACGGAGATGAGAAAAGGGATGTCATTTGTTTTGCGGAAAACCTAGTTTTGATTGACGTGGGATGACTTAGGGGAAACGTTTGACGAAAGTGTCACACGTGCTCTGATCATTCTAAAATTTTCCCAAAATTTTACACGTTAGCGTATTAATAAGAAAATTTAACTTTTCTCTAGTATTAGTTAAGGAAAATGAACGAGTTCTTTTTTTTTTTTTTTTAAGTCAACGTTGGATTCGATTTCTTTAACTTTGTGAAAAAGAGAAAACGAAATGATTCTGTCACTCGAATCACGCCAATAGAAATTGACATATATTCCAGAGATTCTGTAGGGTCGTCAACACCATGGAACCACCCGTTGTGAGCCTGGCATTCATCCTTAGAAATACATGGTAAAAGTGGTTTCTGCTTCGAGATACATACACATATATATAGAGAGAGTCGTTGACATCGTATTTGATGTTTCTTCTCTGCTGATTCTTCTCCCTTTTCGAACGTTAAATTCTCACCAAATCGACCGTTCGATCTTATCGCTGACACAAATTACCAACTTAATGGGGGAGATAATCTAAAGTTGTTTACAAATTCGATTGACAGGAATTATCGTTTATCGATAGTCTATTTTATTTATAGTCTCTTATTTATATTTCTTTCCAGTAATATAAACGAGCTAATTTTCTAAAGCTTCATATAATTAAAATCACATGCTCGTATATATATATATATATATATATATATATATATATATATATATATATACTTTATCCGTTTATCTGTTTTTTTCAATCTTTCTTCCATAAGATTAATTCTCATTTCATATCCTTAGATTCGTGTATGCCAATTATTACAATCATTACGCAACTTGTAAGAGACATAATTTGTTGTAAGAAATAAAAATAAAGAAAAAGAACTGAGAAAAGTGATTGCAAACGTGAATAAAAACACACAAAAAAAAAATCCATCCATGGTTTATTATATGCCAAGACGATCGTTCTTTTGGAAGAAAACAATTTATGAGAGGAAATCCGTAGGAGAAAAAAAAATTATATATATATATATATATATATATATATATATATATATAACGGAAGAGAGAAGAGCTCCCGTAACCGGCGCGGCGTAGCGTCGATTGATTTGCTTTGCGGAAATAAGAGCACGAGAGTCCGCCACAAAGCTTCATGCTCGACATCGATTCCTATTGTTGCGACATTGGGACGTTCTTCCTCGTTCGAGAAGGAAATATAGACATGGATCGATGGAGTGGGGAGGGTAGATGTAGACGGGGGTAATAGGGAGGGCAATGGAAGTGGTATATATGTTCGGTAGGAGAAGAAAAAAGAGAGAGAAAGGTTGGTACGCGGTGGTTCCACCACCGGATCGCGCAACAATGCGAAAACGCAAGAGAGCATCTAACGAAAAGCTCGTATCACGTTCCCTGTAAGTGGCAGGGCGCACACTGGGTTCTCTCCCTGTCCTTTCTCTCTCTCTCTCTCTCTCTCTCTCTCTCTCTCTTCACAACCCCCTCCAGCATTTATTCCATCATTCCTCAACTCTCTCTCTCTCTCTCTTTCTTTTCACAACCCTCGTTGCATGTATTCCTTCTCTTTCTTTCTCTCTCTGTCTCTCTTTTTTCATAACCCCCTCGTTGCATTTATTTCTTCACTCTCCTTCTCCCTTTTCTCCCATTTTCGTCGATACCATTCGTAATGAGAAAGAGAGATAGTGATAGGCGCCAGGTAGAGAATAATACGAGGACGTAGAGAGCGTGAATTTTGGTAAGACCCGACATGCCCCCGCAGAGAGGACTGAATAACCCGTAATTGGATGTCCATGGTGCGTACAACACCCCACCTCTCTTCGTCTTTACCTCCTCCTCCTCCACCCCTTTTCTTTTTCTTCCTTTCTTTCTTCTTTCTTTCTTCTTTCTTCCTTCCTCATCCTTCCCAACGTTCACGCGTCGCCTTTATGTTCTATATACGCGTACCGTGCGTCGTCCTTATACAAAGACATCTCGTAACCGCTCGTAAGACCGCGTATGCCGACATTTTTTTCTTCTTCTTTTTTCTCTTTTTTTTTCTTTCCCTTTACCTTCCCCCTTCTTCCTTCTCCACCACCTTATCCTCCTCCT
The DNA here is from genome assembly GCF_014466175.1 of Vespula pensylvanica. Classification (NCBI taxonomy): domain Eukaryota; kingdom Metazoa; phylum Arthropoda; class Insecta; order Hymenoptera; family Vespidae; genus Vespula; species Vespula pensylvanica. Next base: position 2,721,459 of record NC_057708.1, on the reverse strand, counting down.
CCTCTTCTTCTTCTTCTTCTTCTCTTCCTCCTCATCGTCGTCGTCGCGTCGTGTCGTCGACGTCCTCTCCTCGCTTTTTCCTCTTCGTTTCTCCGTACTACACTACTACACTACACTCTACACTCTTTTTTTTCCTTTTTCTATCCTTTCGCGCGCGAGTTGCAACGAGATACATTGGAAACCCGTTGGGTTGCCGCCGGCGCGCAACTACTATCGGTGGCTTACCGCATTTTTGAAGGTAACACGATGCTGAAAAAATTGTCGCGAGGATAAAATGAGTACTAATGTGGGACGTGTGCGTTTCGATTTTAGATAGCTGAGGTCGCTATATGAATGTGTAAAAGTGTCCCCGTCCGTGTCTCTTGCCGTCTGTGTCTCTCTTCGCGTATATGTATTTATGTCGTAAGAAGCTACAGGGTTGCGCTGGGTTGCTTGGCTAGTTGGTTGCTTGGTTTGGTTGGTTAGTCCGTGACGTAAGCGCTTCTCTCGCGACGATTATTATTGATGGGCAAGATCGGATTACCGCGAGAACGTGCGATACTACTACGCTCGACTCTCTCGTGATTTCTAAATATCTCATCGAGTTTTCCTTTTCGGAAGCATCTTGGCGCTTCCTACATTATTTTTTTTCGTCGATATACTACTTATGATGAATTCGAATTTTGTTTCGTTAGGATAACGCTAGGATAATTTTAGAATAAGCCAATTTTGTTCTATCGTCTACAACAAAATAATCTAAACTATAGTATTACTTATATCGAGTATAAATATATGAAAAAAGTCGTGCATAAAGTAAGAATCGACTTTATTTACGTATAAAGTGAAATAAATTTTATGAAAGTTAGTTTAAAACATGAATATGTAAGCATGCAATTTTGAAAAAATATATAGTATTATAGAGGGATTAATTGCTATTTTATCTCGGTATTATTAGAAAATATTATTATTACTATTATTGTTACTTTCAATTACGATGCTCTTTTCGATTCTTTTTTCCTTTGTTCAGACATAATTTTGTACTTGAATCATTCGAATGAAAAGAGTGTGAGGTGAACTTTATTTATAAAAAAGAAAAAAAAAAGAAAGAAAAGATATATGAATTGAATCATATGGGAATAGGAATGAACGGATATTTTAATGAGGAATTATATTGTTTGAAAAGTTTCTATAAATCAATATTCGATTCTGTATTATATTAAAGGACAATGCACCGACATATAAGGACATGGGATGTACCGAGTTTCACGGTTAGCATTTCCCTCGCGTTATCTTTTTCTTTAAACATATTATAGATGTTTTTCGGATTAACAAATTAGTAATCGAAATAAATTATCGTTATTCGGAAGATGACTCTTCGTCGACCCATTCTTTTTCAGGCAATTCAGTCTCAACGAGGATTGGCAACTCGTCTCTATAAATATCTTTTGTAATTTTTGTCATAGAGAACGATCGGTTGGGTATGTTATTAGATTTTATCCCAAAGTTCAACAGAGACGAGTCGCTTGTTCCCAGGCAAAACGGTATAAACGACTTGCTGAGTTGGAAAGAGGGACATCGAAGATCGAAATCGTCCGATAAATCGATCGATTCGAACTTATTACATTTATTTTCGTCGCACGTCTTCTTACACGAATCTTTCTTACCGATATTCTTGCATTTCTTTATTTCCTGTAATTCCCTGTCCCACCTGGCTTGAAGAGTATCTTTTTGATCTGCAAGGAAAAATTAAAGAAGATATATACATGGATATTTATTTATTTATTTATTTTTTTTTTAAATCAATATTGTAATTCAAAGATATTCCATGTATCTTTACCACAAGTTTTTGGTTGGCAACATGTGTCATCGGTTTTCTTAACAGTACACGGATCCTTCTTTGGTTTGTCACAAGAATTCTTTGATAGAGATACACTTTCTAGCAGCTTGTCACAATTACTTTTCTTGGCATTTAAACAATTGGGGGGTTCTGGTTTTTTGCACTTCGGCTTACATTTTTCCTGTTTATCCTTTTTACATAACGATGGTGGCTTCCAATCATTTTCGCAAGTGCTGTAGAACCGTAGGACGGGATCGTTTTGATAGGGTCTTAATACGACCACACTGACGTCGAATATTGGAATGGACACGTAAGATTTTGTCCTACGAGATTTCGTTCCAGAGTGATAACGTCTGTTACCACAACTTTTTGATCTGTTACAGCTACGATTGCAACAATCTTTCTTCTTAGGTTTGCAACAAGAATCTTGCCGACTTTGGACTGAATCGATACAGTCTTCGTCCTTATCGTTCATGCAACTGAAACTTTTATTACATTTCTTTGGAGAGCAACATGTGTTACGACTCGAGGAACAATCGTTGTCGTTGTCACAATCGTTTTTTTTTTGATAGGAGAGTTCTTCGGCTGATAAGCAAGAGGGATCGTCTATTTCTTGATTGTCATCTTTGACTACTTTGTCGGTGCATTTTCCTGGACATGTAGCTCTGTTTGCAATACAATCAGTCACTTTTAACGAGGGGCAACAATAACGTTTACAAATTTTCTTCTTTTTCTTTTGGCAGCATGGTCGTGGAGGTGGTGGTTCTACTTTGGTACAACTCGGTTTCTTTTCAGTTCGGCAACATTTCGGTTTCTGACAACATTTCGTTCGTGGCTTCGTGCAGATTATTTTTCCTGGTATCATCGGCTCGTCACAAGTTTCTTTACACTTTTTCTGGCAAGATTTTTTGGGTTTTTTGCAACATCCATAAGCGAATGACTGTGGCGTACTCGTCAAGCCTGAAAATGAATCAGCACAATTAAATTAAGCGTCTCCGTGTAGTACGCTTAAAAGAAGATCGATAGTGTTATTTCAAATGATTTTTGTAATGATCTTATCGAAAGAAATTTCTTTTGATAAAAGGACAGCGTAAAAAGCTAAAGATGGACGTAAAATGAAAGATAAAGATGAAGTAGTTATTTCGTTCAACCTGTAGATGACTTCGATCCTAGCAAAGTCCTCTTTGTTGAGTTGATATTTGAATATAGTTTGCGATTGTCAATGTTAGTAGGAGTTATAGAATCACCGGTAACAGAGTTTCTCGTTTTCAACATCTTGGAAGACGAGGAGATGATATTCGATCTGACGATTGGATCTTTCTCTTTGGCGTAACACTTGGAGGAGACCTCGCGAGTCTGCACGGTAGATGGGTAAAGATGCGTAGATCCTTGAGATCTCGAGTTGTGACTCCCAGAACTTCCACCGGGATAACATCTGGTGGTAGGCCGATCGAAACCGGACCATCTTTGCTTCGTTGAATTCTCTCGTGCTTTAATGAACGTTATATCACACGGCGAGGAAGCCCTTCTTTGCTGTTCTTTCCTCGATTCGTACATACTGTACCTAGGTATCTTCGTGCTCGATCTAAACTTGGACATCGCTGTTGCATTATCCTTTAGATTTCTAGCACTTGGATTACTCTTTGAATTATCAGAGAGCGTCCTCTTGATATTCGTTCGCCTAGAAAGAAAATACGACGCCGAACTTTGTCCGATTTTATTAACATTATCTGACTCCTTAAAGTTATTCTGAGTTTTCGACTGATTTAATAAATTAATCGACAATTCAGCTTGATCAGCTTGCTTCGATAGATCTTTTGAAGGATTCTTTGAGTTATCTTGACTGTTAAGTATTAACGTTTCTTCCTTTAGATAGTTTATTGCCGTTTCATCAGACTGTAACCGAACTTCATCTTTTTTCTTATCCTCTAATTGTTGAACCTTAGACTCGAACCCCTTTTGAGTTTCCTTTGGTTCAATTTGCGATTTAATCTGGTTCTGACTTTCCAATTGAAGCGAACTCTCGGTTTTTGTTTCTTTTCTTTCGGGTAAGATACTTTCTTCTAACATAGTTCTCGTTTCACTTTTCTTCCTTACGTTCATAAAATCATATGACGATTCTTGCGCTTTCTTTGATGTATGTTTCAACATTGACGTTGATGCTTCATCAGGATTAATATCGTTCATGGAAAGTTTGTTTTCAGAAGGGAACAGAATGTTTGATTCTATTTTACTGTGGTCTTTCGTTTCTTTCAAAGGTACCGTCTGTAACTTTGTTACGTCCATCGAAATAGTTGGTTCTGTAAATCGAATTAAACGGATTATTTTTATTTGTAATAATTATAAAAAAAAAAAAAAAAAAATAATATGTATTACGGGGGCGTATGATTCTTACTGGATGACTGATAGGAAATATTTTCCTCCTCATTTTTTGTCGGGATTATATCCAAATCTAAGGATTTATCACCAGGTATAAATGCAAAATCTTTAGCCTGTTCGTTTCTAAGGGTCTTGTAACCCTTTAATTTCAATTTCATATTTGTCGGGACAAAATTTCCATCGAGCAAAGACGTGAACTCGTCGTACTTTTGAAAATTAGTTTTGGAATTTTTCTTTTTAGATTTTATTCGTGGTACGTAACGAAATGTATAGTTGCACTTAGATATGTCTTTAAATGAATATACTTTGTTCGAATTTGTCATAACTGTACGTGATAATGCTGCCGTGTCCTTCGATACGTCGTTCAATTTGTCGTCGCGTTCCAACGCCGTTTTCGTCGAATTGCAATCTGTCTTAGATTTATTGTCAGGTAATTCTTCTGCATCCTTGGAATTGTTCTCTTTACGCGAAAATTCGAAGAGATTCCAAAATCCACGATTTTTAATTTGATTTGTGTGGAAGCTCGTTGTTCCTATTGTCTGTTTGAACGAAAACGTGATTTCGTTAAATAAAAACGATCGTGACGATCGAATTGTGAAAAAAATATTGGCTCTCACATGCGAACACGATAAATGAAATTTTTTTTCTTTTCTTTTTTTTCTTTTTTTTTTTTTTATTATTTTTGTTATTTCTATTTTTTTCTTTTCTTTTTTATTATTTTTATTTTATTCATCTCGTTTGAAAAAATTTTAGTATGGTACCTGTAACGATCTCGGTGGGAACGCATGAGAAAGGTCCTGCAATATCCAATTCCTAAACATTTTGATATCCCTTATCGTATGATCACTTTAAAATCCAGGAATTTTATTAAAGAAGAGTCAATATGAAACTTTAAATTTAGAAAATACGGAACATAATGACGATAGTAGGAGAGTATAGCGAGAAGTGCTTGGTGTTGATATTTTACTGTTCTTTTTTTTTTTTAACGATTCGTCATTTTTATGAGAAGTTGGGTACTTTTGCTAACGAAGCAACGTTTGATCGAATCCATGGATATCGAAACATAGAAAAATCAGTGGTAACTTCAGAGAGATATGTAATATGTACTGGGGGTTGTCCGCAATACGATATCTGCTATGAAATATTTCAAAATGAAAATGTTTCGTTTATCATACTATATACGCATATGTACTATATATGCACGCACACACACCCACACCCACACGCACATATATAAGACATCGTCTACTCAAAACATGTTGATATTATTATTATTATTATTATTATTATCACCATTGTTGTTGTTATTATTAATATTATAATAATTGTTATTATTATTATTATTATTATTATTATTATTATTGTTGTTGTTGTTGTTGTTGTTATTGTTATCATCATCATCATTATCATCGTCATCATCATCATCATCATCATCATCGTCATCGTTATCATTATTATCATTATTATTACAAATTATAATTATTATTGTTAATAATATTTTTTACTGCGAGTACAATAACAATTTAGAATGAATCGTTACATTTTAAAGATGATACAGTAGAATTTCTTACAAGAATTTTGTAATTGAATTTCACATAATCTTTATACATGTTAAAATTATCGTTATATGTTATTTTAGTATTTGTCTTTTTTCACATTTTACTATCAGCAAAGGTCACTTTTCTCTTTGAGGTCTTGCCGTTCTTTCGGCGTCTCCTTTCTTTTTTGAAACTCTCAAATGTACGTTCGTACTTTTCGTTTCGATCGGTAATGTTTTCCTCGGTATTTCCGGTGCCATCGTTCGCGTAATTTTCGGAACTGGCCGATTGCAAAGTACTCCGAAACTGCAATTTTTCTGCGGCCTCCGAATCGAATAATTCTTCTTTGGATTCCGTGGTATATGTACGTCGAGCCAATAGCCTTCTCTTTTCGATTTCAATTGATTTAAAAACGATTTGAAGGGATCTCCAATTCTTTCTATGTTTTGATCGGTATGCAACTAAAATTAAACAAGAAAATAGAAAAGAAAAAAATTAAAAAATGCTCACAAAATTTCGACTTTCCATGTTTCTAGATTTTTTAAACAATTAATTCGTTAATAAATAATAGCAACTCTCTCTCTCTCTCTTACCTTTAATGAATTGTTAATAATTTGAAATAACGTATTCTTTGTCCATACTCCAATCTTGTTCATTGCAAATTGCATGTCTTTTTTGTCGAATATTTTGATCGACTATCTGTCTTATTTTTTATTCTATATGAAAATAAGTAGCGTGTTATATATATATATAAAAAAGGGGGAAAGAAAAAAATAATATACACGTTAGTATTTCAAACGATTAATTTTTTTTACAGATTCAGAATGTTGTACTAATGGCGGTCCATGTTATTTGTCGATGAAACGTGGCGAGTTATGATAAAAGACAAACATATTGAATTGAACACACTTCATGGCAGTTGACATCATTCGTTGATTAATTTATTATTTTGGCGTATTATATGCATACATACATACATATACGCGCGCGCGCTCACACGCACATTTATGTACATATATAATGTATATTATATATATATTTTTTATTATATATATATTTCTTTTTCAACGCTATTGCTCGTCATCAATAAATAACTGTTATGTTATCTATTATAATTAAATGTTTATTATTACGTTATAATAACATTTGGTTGTAAATTTTTATTTTAGATAAAGGAAATGAACGTAAAAAAGAAATTCATGGTGAAATACATCATAGCCAGTTCGACAACGTGTATGATAAACGGTTAATGAGTAGAATATCTGCTTTGGCAAGGAGCATGCTCAGTTTCCGAAATAAACGTCAACGGCGAACAGATCGATGTTTTGCGTCCATGGAAACCGCGCATGGACCAATACGAGAAGAGAGTACGTCATTTTTAGACAAGCGCACTTCCATTTTCATACGATAGACTTCGAATATTAGGAATCATTCGGTAAAATATGACAGGAGCCATGTAAGCCGACAATAATAGCTTAAACAAATTGCAATTTACGAAGAAACTGTCAAAAACTGTCTTTACCCTTAAATGTGATGTAATATAGGTATTAGCAAAGCTATTTTTAGCGATTTCTATGTATGAGAAATGAATTAATGAATTTGACAAGTTCGAAAAGAATTTTTTCAAAAAGGTATACTCATATTTTCCTTGGAGAACGTCTGACATTAAAAATCGTTTGGCAAAGAGGAAGCTTATTGATCGAAGATAATAATAACTTCATCTAATTGCAAATCGTATACGTATATTGACAAAGTCTATAGAATAAATTGATTATCTACGTGCACGATTAGTATATACGCTTCGTACCTACGACGAGTTAATCAAAATCGAATTTTATTAGGGAAGTTTTAATCAGTGACATAAAGTACGTAATGTTCGGCAAAATCAAGAATTATGATCGCAACGCTCGCGATACTTCTCGATAGTTCAGGCTTAATTAATTTTAAGCAAAGTTAAAGTCAGGTGACGTGCAGTCGCCAATGCGAGTGAATGCACTCGAGTGCACGTCACAGGTAACGTAATACGGTGTTGGACTACCTGACCGATCTGCCAGTAAACTCGAAACAAAATCGATCGTTCGAAAACATCGATCGAGGTGGAAGCCCATAACGTAGAGTGAGACAAGTGTCTTTGAAACTTTCTTAGGAAATTCCTTTGTAATCATTATCGAGATGAGATTACTACAAATTTTAATTACCAATTGCATATCTCCTTTCTTTTTTTTCTTTTCCCAAATTTTCACGAAGGAAAATCTTTTGAATACTTTTTGGAAAGAGGACGAACATTAGATTTAGTGAACCTATTTTCACTTGGCCTTGGACCTTGCTCAGTATCTCTTGACTCGTCGTGAACTTCCTTATTGTTTCTATGAGCAATAAATTCAAGTGCTGAGCGGAGAACATGTACGGATGCTTCTCGATGTACGAGACTACATAATCTACTGCCTATGGGTGGGCGAGGTGAGTGTACCAACGAAGAAACGGCAACAAGGGAGATAGAAGCTTGCAATTGTGTAAATCTGTTTAGTATCTTTGTACTTTCCTAGAGAGATTTACGCTATTATTTAAACAAAATTTCTCTAGACCTTCAAAATGATTCTAAACTGTCATTCTAATGTCTCATTAAATTATGTTTTTATATCGAAATCTTGCTATGATTTTATAACACTGTTTCGATTTGAAACGTTCTCAGATTTGATCAGTTCTCCAGATTGATTTGGATCTTCATGAAAATGTCGATAACAGAAGGCAAGAGGACAGCGGCCTGGCCGATGACGATGATATCAATCTTCTCTTATGCGTTGACCGTTTTGCGTATCGCACGTGAGCTAGGCGACTTCGCGCGTTCACTGCTATCCGAAACCGATGGGCGTTGCTCCATGGTAATGCGATACGTTTGTGCTCCTATGTATATACATACATAAATATATATGCGTTTATGTATGTCTCTTTCTCTCTCTCTCTCTCTCTCTCTCTCTCTCTCTCTCTCTCTCTCTCTCTCTCGTATGCAGACATGCGTGTTTGTAGAAATATACTTTAACATTTGTGTGCATAACGCGAGCAAATATACATTTCTCCTTGTGCATTTCGATAAGGGCGAAGCTTGTCTACCATCCATATTATTATAAATAACAAATTAGATCCTATATGCGTAGGGGTATTACAAAAACGAAGTATTCACTCCTTCTTTTCTTTTCTCTACTATTTAAATATGAAACCGTAGATCTAGTAGGATATATGTGACTGCACAAAATGCAATTTCGTTTATATCGCACAAATTTGTTTCTAGGGAAGTACTTTTTCTTCGAAGGCATGTACTTAGTTACCAGTGGAATAAGAATAAGAATAAGAAGGATAAGAATAAGAATAAGTAGAAGGAAAGAGAAGAGGAAGAAGAAGCAAGGAGATCGACGTTTATACGAGCCCGTACGAACGATAAACGTCTCGGAGGCTCTGTGCGGGGGTTTCGCGTGACGGAAACACGCGAGGACGTACGTGTTTCGTGTGGTTACCACCGTGGCGCATAAAGTAGGCGGATATGGCTCTCCCCGGTGCAAGAAAGTGAAAAAGAAAGAAAAAGAACAAGAGGCAGAGAGAGAGAGAGAGAGAGAGAGAGAGAGAGAGAGAGAGCACATCGTAGATAAGCAATTACGATGGAATCCGCAGATAAAGGGGACAAATTCGAATTCCAAGATTCGGGGCTCTGATAGGATCGACGCACGGCGCTCTTTTCCCTCACCACTACAACTACACTTTCAACCGCATCTTCACCTCCTCCTCTTCTTTAAATTCTCCATCGTACGAAAGAGATTCCACCTTTTCACGTCGAACACTGCATTTTTATCTCGTTCGTTGCCTTTTTATATATATATATATATATATATATATATATATACATATATATGTGTATATATATAAATGGGTATGTATGTATGCATATATAAAAACAAGGAAAAAAAATAGAAGAAAACACGTTCGCTTAATGAATCCTTGCGTAACACTCGAACGATTGTCTTATCTAAGAATGTCATCCGATATTTATAAGCGGAAGGAGAAGGGAGGAGGAGGGGGAAGAGGCACGTGTTATGATCTAACGAACGGATATATCTTGTATTTACGGTTTTTTTTCCTTTTTTTTTTTCTTATGGTTTAAAGGACGTTTAAAGCGTATTAATAGCATTCTCCTTTTTACTTTTTCTTCTTTTTATATCTTTCTAATCAAAGAACGATATGATTTCGTTAAATTTACGCATAAAGTACGAGGGAAGGGAAGAGAGAAAGAGGGAGACAGAGAAAAATTATTTCCAGCATTAATTTGGAACTATTCGAAAGAGAAAATCGATCTGTTTATTTGTTTATTTGTTTGTTCTTTTTTTTTTTTTTATTAAATCCAAACGTGGATTCGTCAAGGGTGGTGAGATTTTCTCTCGCAGAATTCCACGCAAGAAGTCTAAACACAATACCAAAATGGTATGTACTACTTCGATGATAGAAGAAAGGATAGATTGGTTAGTTTGTAGGTGAACGTTGGATGTTTCGCGGACACATTGTGCAACGATTCGTTGTGTGGTCCAGAGAACGGTAACATCGTCTCTGTCCACCCTCGTGTTTCATCGCTTCTGACCCTCTCTTCGACAACGATGACGTTAGTAACATGATATCCGCGCTATCCACGAGACCCATAGACGGCTTCCATACAGACGTTCCAAAGGGAATAGGGCCGTATGGAAGGTGGCGTACCATTATCCATTTATAGTTGTACACGTTGCGCGTTGTGCACCTCGATTATCATCTTATCTATTTGTCTCTCTTACTTGCTAAAACTAGATACCTAGAGAGATCTCTGTTTCTCTTTCTCTCTCTCTCTCTCTCTCTCTCTCTATCTCTTTCTTCTATGCAAATACCTGTTGTCTGTGTCTCCATCGCTAACGATTACCAACATTTAATCGGCTTTACTAGAAGTGCCTCGAATAAGCTCTTAACATATCCCTTAAGATGTTTTCCATTTTATTTCGCATTAGCTCGATTCAATTACAAAATGAATTTTTAAATGGGCTCAACTTTGTAACAACTTGTATAATAATTATCATCATCATCATAATTAAAAAAATTTCTTTTCTTTTTATTTTTGTCATTCTTTTTTTTTCTTTGTTAAGCGGATAATAGACGTGCTAGTTATCGTAAAGTCAAGATCTTTACGATAAGATGTTTTTGTTCGTAACTCGGATAATAACGCAACAAGCACTGCCAGAATTGATGTTTGTTGTCAGTAACTGGCCACACACAAAACGGTAAGTGTCAGAGAGATTGACATTGTAATAATATAAATGGATCGATGTAGACCCAACTCAGGAAAGATTTTATCGCATATCCCATCAAAATGATTTCTTCGTTTTGTAATTTTTTCTTTTTATTTTATTTCATTTTATTCTCATCGACTCTCGTCTTTACTTCGTGGAAAACGTAACGGCGAGGTGATACGAAACGTACTACGTGCAGAGCGTTGAACAAGGAATAGATGAAGAGAAAGAGAGAGAGAGAGAGAGAGAGAGAGAGAGAGAGAGAGAGAGAGAGACGAAAAAGGGATGGGGAAAAAAGAGGTGGAGAAAGCAGAGGAAAGAGGCAGACGGTAGACAAATGAGTCGGGCCTGGGGTCCTTGCGACTCCGTTTAATCAAAGTTTGGGATGCGTGCTGCCTCCGTCCTGAACTAACTACGTCCTATCATGCTATGAACGAAGCAAGCAAGCAAGCCAGCCAGCCAGCAAGCAAGCAAGCAAGCAAGCAAGCAAGCAAGCTTGATTCGAGTCGAAGCAAGGAGACTAGACCCTGACCCGTCTCGTAGGAGACTTATCGCGACTCCTCTCTCTTTCTCTCCCCTTCCCTTTACCTCCCTATATTTTAACTCGAGCCACCTTTTCTTTCGTGACTAACTCCCGTCGAAATCTTTTTTTTAGCAACGACGGGACGTGGTGCAACGTTCCTCCTGCAATGTTCGACTCGAGAAACGACGAACGATCATGCTCTTTGTCAAGAGCAATAACGAAGAGCAATGATTACGATGAAATGGAAAATGATTTCTGTGCTTGGGGAAGTCTACGAGATAACATCGAGTTATATCGTAAAGAAAGAATTAAACTTTGTATTAGATAAATTCATCAAGACTATTTATATCATACGTTATTCGTTACTGTAGTATTCATTGTACTTATACAACGCAATTCTTTTTCAATTCATATAGATAAAATCGAACGTATGGATATTGGAAGTATATAGCAAAATCAAGATGAGGAAGAGGTAAAAGTGCCGAAGAAAAATAAATAGAAATAACAGAGAGAAAGAGAGAGAGAGAGAGAGAGAGAGAGAGAAAGAGAAAGGAAAATTAAAAAGATGAACGAGCACGAAGAAAGAAAGAGATAGAAGAAGAAAGGGGGGGGGGGCTTGCCTCTTAAGAGAAAGAGCCACGCTGTCTGGCCACTCTATAATTTGTCGGGGTGAGTTACCGCCCTTGTCTTTGCTTAGCACTGGGCGTTCGTTCTGTTTGGTTCTCTCTCTCTCTCTTTCTCTTTTTCTCTGTTGATGCTATCGGCGCATACCTCGCTAGACAGGTGGCCACCCCGTGACACCCACACACGCTTTACACGCACGAAACACGCATGCAACGAGCACCATGCAACGAGGTATAGATGCTGCTATACCGAAGCGTCGCGTGCGTGCGTGCGTGTAAAAGGCTCTCCTTTCTCTCTTAACGCAACCCCACTCCCTCCGCCCCCGCCATCCCCATTCCCATTCCCATCCCTACCTTCCTCCTTCTCCTCCCTACTCCACCCCACCCCGTTCTGTCTCCAAAAGTTATCGCACGAGACCGACTGTTCCACACCCACGCATTTGTTAGCCAAAGCCACGCTAATTTCATTGGACTAGCCAGAACGCCATCAGGATCTTTGATAACAGGTTATGTATTATATATATTTATGCAACATCTTATGATAAAAAGGATGTAACTTTGAGTATTTAAATGATTGATTAATCGATTGATCGATTCAGTGAACGAAGATCAGATGAAATCAGATTACATAGGGTAATCGTTCTATCATGTTACATATCGACTTTTCTCATATTTAAGAGGAACCAGCATTCTCTTTTAGGTGACGAGAGAAGAGACAATGGTGATGGTGGTGGTAGTAGGAACGGGGTAAAGTAAGACAACGGACACCGTATGCGGTGTTGTAGCTGCGGGAGGGACCAGAGACTGGTAGGATCCCTCACGGCCGCCCACATCGCAACAAAAAGAAAAGATCTCCGATCCCGAAATCCCGATTTTTCGAACGCCATAAATCCCACTGGTAACAAAAAGGTAAGTACGTCTCGTTGTCGACATGTGGCAACAATATTTCCTCTTGTTTCCTCTTGTCATGAAAAAAAAAAAGAAGAAAGGGAAAGAAAAGAACAAAATGATCTATACTCAGTTGTAAAAGATTAAGGGAGATTGGCCATTTGAGCGCGAGTAAAATATTATATTTTAATGACTTTCACATTAGTAGGAATCCCAAGATGATGGGAAGAGAGAAGAACGTAAGAGAAAGAAAGTCGAAGGAGAGGAGGACAACGAGTAAAAGAGGAGGCGTAGAAGAGCGAGAGCGAGAGCGAGAGCGAGAGAGAGAGAGAGAGAGAGAGAGAGAGAGAGAGAGAGAGAGAGAGCCACAGGGTAATTCAACACCGGAAGCGTCTTGAACATGACGCCACCCTGAAGGTGCAGAATACGCGGCGAGGATAGGTAGGTAAGAGGTGGGGGAGGGTGGGGTAAGGTGGGATGAGGTGGGGTGGTGGAAGAAGGTGGAAGCGATGGCGATGGTGCAGCCGGTGGGAGTCGGTAGGTGCTCGAGGCCGCCATGCAAGGCGAGCTTCCTTCGTACGCCTTCGCCAACGAACACACACGCACAAGAAGACACACCAGGGTATACGGAGAGACGTTGTATCTCTCTTTCTCACGGAGTTCCTATCATAAGTTTCTCTTTATCACAGTTACATGGTCCATCTTTGTCTTCCCTTCTTTCTCTTTCTCCCACTCCCCCGACCTCTATCTTCTCTCTCTCTCTCTCTCTCTCGGTTGTTTCTTACTTCTGCACGCTGTATTTTTCTTCTTTCCGTCTGTTTTCTCTCCTTCTCTTCCCATATGCGTCCACCGTCCTTCCTTCTTCGCAAACACATATGTGTTAGTAACTACGAAGCCTATCTTACGTACTCCAGGTCCACGCACACTCGCAAACCTAAGTACGTACCTATCTACGTCCGCGGATCGAATTACACCACCGCTAGCCCCTATGTGGCAACTCTCTTACTTAACCTACCGTCGGGAACAGTATCGACACATTTTTCTTTCTCGGGGTGTGCCACAAACGGGGCACCCGCCTTCTTAGCGAAAGTCCACCAAAGATAACGTATGTACAATCAGCTCTTTTTCTTTACCTACATTAATATATTACGATCTGTAGAAAGAGTATTGTATTTTTTGTTTTCACAAAAATCCTTGGGATAAATAAGATCACGGAGCTCGTGAATGAAAGAAGGCTGACCTATGATAAGAAATATCGTTGATCGGTTTACTGTCATCGTCAGAGACTAATAATAACGCAACGTATACGATTCTATCCCTAAGTCGATGTCGACCAAAAGTGGGAAAAGCCGAAGAACGCGAAGACACCGAACGGATGGTAGACGGGCGGGGCAATGGCAATGGTGGCAAACTCGCGGAGGCACGAAGGAAGATGAGGTCGGAGGTAATCTGACACCTGGCCGCATCGAAGGTAACGTGAGAGCCCCTTTACCCTCCTCCGTATCTCTTCTTCCTACCATCCTCTTCGAGACTCTCTTCTTCGTCGGCTCTCGTTCCTCTCTTCTCCTCGCTTGCCCACCACAATCCATCCTACCGGGGATTCATCCGCGAACCGTGAATCCACCGGGGACAGAAACTTTTCTCTTCCCTGCTCCCTCCTTTCTTCCTTCTTCCTTCCCTTTTTTTTCTTTTTTTTCTCTTTCTTTCTTTCTTTCTTTCTTTCTTTCTTTCTTATATCTTCCCTTTCTCCCTCTCTATCTTTTTCTTGTTCTTCTTCTTTTTCTTCTTCTTTTTCTTGTTCTTCTTCTTGTTTTTTCTTCTTCTTCTTCTTCTTCTTCTACTTCTACTTCTTCTTCTTCTCAGCCGTGTCTCCGTCCTCTTCTTCCGCGTCCATCCGTCCACGTAAGAGGAAGTGAGATAGATCGAAAAGGAGTCAGTCAGAAGAGAACTCAATTATGTCCCTACCTGCTACAAAGAATCTAATTTTTTCCCGAAAAACAACGCTCTATCTTATTCGATGACGATTGAAGGTTCGTAATGATAAAGACGATCGATAATGAGTTTAATTTAAGATTGGTAATTGATAGATCATCGATAGAGATCGTTACTATTCGTAAATTTTATTTTACTATTACATGATCCCTCTTGACTTATCGACCACCCATGGTCTACTCGTAGGCAAGTTTATAATTACTTGGACGGATAATTAAAGCGGTCCCTCGGCACACCCTGGATACATTTTGTACCTCTCCGTCGCTGGCAAAGGGTGTATAATCGATACCGACATCGAGGGTTCTTCGTAACGGGAAACACCATGCTCAAAACCCACCCCTTGTGTTACCACGCGTGGATCATCCCTTAAATACCACACACGATGCATCTTCGTATAAACAATCACGAAGTATTCGATGCACATATATCTGAAACAGTTATATATACACATATATATATATTTTTTTATAATATTTATATATACGTACGTAAAAAAGTAATATATATTTTAATGCCGGAGGAATTATGATTATTTTCAGAATTATTATATCTTAGAGAACTGATCATCTTTTATTTGTTTCTTTTTTTTATTATCATAATAGAATGATTTCATACATGATATTTCTGATAAAAACAATATTCTTTTTTTTTTTTGAGCACATTGAACAGAACCTCGTAACAACGTAGACTACATAATTAGCTGTCTCGCTTGATCCGACATAGTGGCACGCGCTTTCAAGAAAGCTATTGCGTTCGATTACGAGCTTTCCCGAAACCTATTATCGAGCCCATCGCCTCAGGTCACGTGTTGATCCACGTGCACGCCGAGAATTCACGGTGTATGTTATTTCCATATGCGATCTGAAAGAAGTAGACGAACGTGTAGGGACAGATAGAAAACAAGGGTGAAAGTGATAACAAGAGGGTGTCCGTAACAAGATCGTGCCATTAAGAGAGCGGTGATTGCATGTAATAGCATCTTCCGTTTGTTCGAATCTTGTCCAGATATTTTCTTGGAAATGATTGTATATGATCTTGGAAAATGTCAATGTCGATGTCTCAGACGAATTATTTCCTTCTTTCCAGGTTGGTGCCGTGAGAAAATAAGTACTCTCGTCGCACCGAGAGTAGAAGAATGAAAAAGGAAAAAGAAAAGAATAAAGAAATAAAAAAATGAAAATAAAAGCAAAAAAGAACGAAGAACGCACTGATGAACAAGGAGGACAACTAGACATCGATCGAGAGAAAACGTCGTTAGTTCTTTGACTATCGATATAGAAAAAGTGGTAAGAAGAAGATACTGGAGAGTTTGTCTCTCGAAATTGCACGTTCGAGCGCAACGAGTGCGACGGTGGTCATGGTACTCTGCACAGTACCATTCCTTCGTGGTAACTGGAGAACGCGAAGTGAGTATCGGTTACGAGGAAAACTTCCGTGCACGCATTAACGACGCCATACGTCCTCGCCATCCGACGTACGAGGGTCGCGGCGCGAACAGGTACACGACAGGTTCGAGGAAAGATCTGGGTCAACCTATTTCAACCCTTTTTATCATCTTTCTTCCACGAGATAACAAAAAAGAAAGAGAAAAAGAGAGAGAAAGAGAAACAGAGAGATGAAAGAAAGATGAGATAAATAGACCAACATTTCTCTCTCTGACTCTAACTTTAATGTTGCATCTTAATGTAACATTGTGTTTTACCTATGTCTTGAATTCTTTGATACAAGTTTTACTAAACTTTTACGAGCTGAGACCCACTTTCGAAAACAATCCTTTTAGCAACTTGCTTCTAACGAACATGTAAACTACTATCATATTTTAATATTTTAATATTCAATTTTAATATTAAATCTATGGCTTTCACATTATATATATATACACATAAGCATATGTATTCGTATTAGGAGATTGTTCTTCGTCATGGTGACAAGAACGAGACTATTAAATCTATTGAAATGAAACATCGTGTGCTCTCTTAATGGGATAGGTAAATTCAAACCGGGAGAGAAACATATACTTGATGCGGATAAATGAATGCGTTAATCCGATAGAAGGTGCACGTGTCGGTAGTGCATCCTCGTCGATTTTCGAATTTACCGATAGATTTTATTCAAGAGAGAGAGAGAGAGAGAATGAGCCGTTAACCGGACAAAAGGGTGCTGAGAACGAGAATGGAGTGCCACGTGGAAGGCCGTTTACAGACACGGGGCCTGTTCGTTCATCTTAACGACTCCCTCATTACCGTGTCTTGTCGAATTAGTCTCGTTATTTTCTTCATTATTTCCTCTCTACCCGTTATTAATATTTTTATAAACGAAATTGTTTATTTTTTTGTTAGAAATTTTTTCTCTGAAATCTTCTTTTTTCTTTTTACGGAGAGAACGTTGTACGTTACGTTCGTACGTAAATTTACTTATTCGTTATCAATATCATATCTCGTATCGTTCCTCGTCAGAATCAACATTTACTTTAATTATAAATATATATATATTTCTTTTTTATTGTTACTTTTCTTTGTTTTTCATTTTTTGTATTTTGTTTTTGTAAGTTTTCTTTCTCTCTCTCTCTCTCTCTCTCTCTATCTCTCTCTCTTTATCTCTCTTTCTTTATCTCTCTCTCTCTCTCTCTCTCTCTCTCTCTCGGTAAGGGGGTTCTATATATTGATCGCGTTATTGCTCTTTCCTGCCTTATCTGTCCGTACGAAACACTAGGTATAACAAAACGACCCAGTAAGACCCGCAATTTGCTTGGACGATTTAAACGTCAAGGATTATGGGCATCCTGCTTGATTTCCATCCCGACGATAGCGCGAGGGCAGCAAGCAATCTTTGAACGAATTTATGCCTTTAAATTGAAAATGGTAATCCTGGTCTACATTTTATATAAGTCCGTCCTGTTACCAAGAGTTATGTATGTTAGACGATCATCAAGAATGTTCTACGTTTAACTGGTTAATCGATCATATCTATAACTAATTATGAGTCGTAAACAAAATCGTTAGATGCAACTTTTCGAAAAACGAAGAGAGAAAGAGAGAGAGAGAGAGAGAGAGAGAGAGAGAGAGAGAGAGAGAGAGAAATATGGGTCCGAAAGGGAGGGAGGAGATGAGGGATAGATATAATATAAAGTAGAAACAATTCTATGGAAGAAAAAAAAAAGAAAAAAAAAAGAAGAAAAAAAAAGAAAAACGAAAGATTGCTCGTTCAGCATGGAGAGAACGTTAAAAAAATCATTTTCTAATCTAAAATCCAATTTTCTCTTAGCAGTTGAAAAGTACGAACACAAGGAGGCTACAATAGCGTACCAGCTCGTTTCGTTATATTTACGACTCGGGGGATATTAAATTCGCGTGACTTTGGGGACCGGTGCCCAAGGCACATCCGGCAATGCATCGGTAATGAAACGCGCCTGGCAAGAGGTAGTAGTAGTATTCCTAAATAGCTGGCTACCTACTTACCCGGGGCGCCAGTAAGAGGCATGGTAATTGTTTGGCTAACATTTGCCCTCCTGTTACGGCTGATAATGAGACCACGTAAAATGCTATTGTAGAACTGACGGTGCGTTTTCTCAGGGTATCTTCTTCATGCTTCAATGTCTTTCTCTTTTCTCTCTCTCTCTCTCTCTCTCTCTCTCTCTCTCTCTCTCTTTTTGTAAATAGCAACAAAATTATGACACGATTTTTTAACTCAAAAAATGTGATATATATTTAAAGATAAAGACTCGCTTAATCCCATTAAAAATCATTTCACCTATTTATTTTATAATAATTAAAAAAAACTTTTTTTTATGATTACTCTTTATAACAATTATATTATTATTATTATTATCTTTTTTCTCAGGAAGTGATCGATCGTAATCAACCCGAAAAGTTGAAAAGAAGTAATAATCCATGTCCTGTGATATTAATCGTGCCAAATCAACAGCAAGATTTGTTTTTTTACGTTTTTTTCTTTTGTTGTCAAATCAGTCCTGGGACTGATCGTGTCCTAAGGTCGTAGAAATCTCATGTACAGTATATTTCTTCTTAAGCCGTGAATTTCCAGTTGCGTTTCGATTTAATCTCTTGTAAAGAGGCGAAGATGGTGCTTGGAGAGCGGCGAACCACTGCGAGAAGCAGAAAGAAACATGCTACACCCTATAAATACTTGCGGGTAATTGATTCAATAATAACTAACTCAAGCGAGAGAGCCAACGTTCTTCTCTTCTTCTTCTTCTTCTTCTTCTTCTTCTTCCTCCGCCTCTTCTTCTTCTTCTTCTTCTTCTTCTTCTTCCTTCTCCATCTTCGTCTTCATCTTCGTCCTTCTCTTCTCGTTCCCTTTCACTCTTTGTCTTTCTGTCTGTCTATCTATTTCTCTCTCTCTCTCTCTGTCTCTCTGTTTCTGTCTCTCTTGCACCTCTACGAGCGTCTCTGGTGTTCAACACATAAATATGTATGTCAGTAATAATATAAGCACAGGCGCGGCTGGTGTTTGGGAAAAGGCGCTTTCGTATCGTAAGACCCGAAGGGTTCCATACGTCACGCCCTTTTTCTTCAACACGCCAGCCACTATCTCTCCTATCAACGGCGGTGTTTTTAATCGTCGAAGCGATACCGGCTCGAGATTCGTCGAGTGATCTAGATAAACAATGTACCTTTTACAGGTACATATCATCTAATCTTTCGATCGAAATTCTCTGTATAATATTGCGAAATATCGATCATTATATAGCCCTATAAGAATAAGTAACGTTGAAATAGTTTAGAATCATCTAAATCTTAGATTCAGTCGATTTTAAAATTGTCTTCGTCTTATCGGAGATGAACCAGTTGTGTGTGGAGTCGCGTGACCGGAATGAAAAGAAGGAAGAAAAGTTAGAAAAAGAGATCATAAAATAAGAAGAAGAAGAAGAAGAAGAAGAGAGATAGAAATAGAGAGACAGATAAAGATAGAGAGTAAAAGAGAGAGAGAGAGAGAGAAAAGAAGACTATTAGAATAAAATAATGGTCGAAACGTCGTAAAGGGCGCGTTCAAGCCGAGAGGCGGAACGGACTCTGGCGTCGTTTAACCCCTGCAGCAACGAAAAGAGAGAGGGGAGGAAAACGAGCGAGCGAGGAAGAGTGGTGTGAGGCTAGGTGTTAAAACACGGTAATTAACAACGGGGAGAGAGAGAACACCGTGGAGAGAGAAACGAAGAGGACGAGTGAGACCACCTTCGGCTCTCTCGCAGTGGCTACCAAGATTTACTGCCAAATGCTCGCGTATTTATGAACTACGCCTCGTACAGTCTCGCACACACCTACACGCTTGACGTACGCGAGTCTTCTACGTACTTACATACATATACCGTCTGCGTAAAAGAGAGAAGGAAAGAGAGAAAGAGAGTGTGTGTCGGCGAGTGGAGTGCTAACCGACTATCGATCATGTTTCGTGGATAGTTAGGAGCCATGAAACATTCATGCACGATCGACCACCCATCGCAGCCTTCGTCTTTTCGCGAGTCCGTGCAAAGGCGCAACCAGACCGACTCGAGACGATGGCAAGCAGCACACTCGTCCTTTACCATTCCTCTCTCCTTCCTTCTTTTGAAGGGTTCTATTTTACATGAACATCCTACGCTCTTTCTCGATACGCCCGGTACGGCAAAGGAAAAGTTCAGTCGGGACGACAAAATGTTTCATTCTCCTTTCGTAAGTTAGAATCTGAGAGAAAAAGGAAGAAAGAAAGAAAAAAGAATGATCTATCAATCTTTCTATAAAAAGTAAACGTTACATGCATCTATATATGGTAATTTCATTATTAATATTTATATACTTTTTAATGACAAAAATTAATGAAATTTTCTTTTAACTTCAACAGGATAGTTGAGTAAAAGCTAACGTCGTTCATCTATTTTACGATGATTCGTCGTCGAGAAGTTATGCAGGAAAGAAAATAAGAGGTGGTACGTTCGATTCTCTCAACTCGAAGGGGTCAAACGGCGACGTCAGATTTATACGATCGCCATTTAATTCTTTATAAGAGCGCCGACAGGACGATGAACGTTGGTGGTACGAGAAGGAAAAAGATAGATACACACATAGAGAGAGAGAGAGAGAGAGAGAGAGAGAGAGAGAGAGAGAGAGAGAGAGAGAGAGAGAGAGAGAGAGAGAGTATGTGTGTATGTGTGTAGGATGGAAGAAGAGAGAGAGAAGATTGTGGCAGAAGGGCCAGCAGGGGCACGTCAGGCCCCTTGGGCCGTCATAAACAATAGCGAGGAGTAATTGATTCTCTAATAACTTAACGCGCTAGCACGAGGTGGCCACTAACAGCCTTAGGTAGGCATAATGTATTACAGTCGGCAACAACTCGAGTGCTAAGGAGTTGGAGAAGGAAGAAGAAGAGAAGGAGGAGGAAGAGGAGATGGGGATAGAGAAAGAAAGAGATAGATAGAGAGAGAGAGAGAGAGAGAGAGAGAGAGAGAGAGAGAGAGAGAGAGAGTAAGAAAGAGAGAAGGTGAGGGAGGCTTCGACGAGCACACGTAGGCCTACGAGGGCTGTGAGATTTAAGAGCCCGAGTCGATAATAAAGCAGCCACCTTGGAAAATGGCAAGACCCAACGCTCGTACCCGAGGAAACCCGTCGCCTCCATCGCTCGAACGAGATATACGATCTCTCCCTCATCTTCTTTCTCTATTTCTCTTTCTCTCTGTCTCTCTGTCTTTCTTTCTCTCCATCTCTCTCTCTCTCTCTCTCTCTATCTCTCTATCTCTCTCTGTCTCTCACTGTTTCTTTCTCTCTTTCTCTCTTTCTCTCTCTCTCTTTTCGTGTCTCACCGTTTGTCAACATGATAGGTAGAAATAGTGTCCTAAGCCACTTACACGATCGTTGCGAGACCGTCAAATGGCACGTCTTTAATTCTCTCGTCTATCGAGTGACAAAAAGGAGCGGTCCTGTTTAAAAGATTGATCGATGATCTATCAAACGGATGGATCGTTCTTTCTCTCTTACCAGCATTTAACTGAATTTATTTTCTAGGTTTATGGGTATGTTTTTCTTTCTTTCTTTCTTCTTTTTTTTTTTTTTTGCTTATACTTATCAGTTTTTTTTTTTTTTATTTATTTTCATTGACGTTAATTTTAAGAGAATTGAGTAATTTGTTTGGTGTATTTTATGTAGTGTGGAATATGTGGAGCAAAAAGAGAAAGAAAGAAAAAACTTCAAAGTGATATTAAATTTTGTTTAGACGAAAACAGAATATTAGAATATGATCAACGTAAAAAAAAAAGTGAGAACCATAAGATTGGAGAGCAATGGTTAGGAACGAGAAGGGATTGCGTTCGTCGGCACCGCGTAGCCTGTCATTAGGCTCGATATATCTCACGGCGATAACAACGTATCTCAAGGAAGAAATGACACCGAAGTCCCAACTCGATTCATGTGCGGACGTAGACGTAAATCCTTTATATACTTGCAACTTCGCTAAAAAATGCCACCTTGATCATTTGCCAATTGCATTGCCAATTTTTATTTGATATATATGCTCTTTTTTTCCTGGTTTATTTTTACTTTATTTATTATTACTACTTCCGAATGCGACTAGACAATTGATAAACTTATCAATAGTTTGAACTTATCAATAATTTACTTTGAAGTAACTTTTTTTTTAAATTATATTTACAATTTGTCACTATAGATATATATATATATATATTTATTTATTTATATATACAAATATAGAGTATGATTGTATGTGTGTATATAATTTATTATCTGTTCGCTTTCATAATTGCTTAAAAATTAAACATCAAAATGATACCATGTTTGAAGGAGGAATATATAGATATATATTTGTTCATAAAATTATGATCCAAGGCTTCATTTAATTAATTTCATTGCGGATGATAATGCCGATTCCATGATCCCGCAAGCTTTTTGCACACGAATAATTTAAAGAGCTTCTTTATTCTTCCGAAGCCAAGCCGGTGCACAATCTTTCTCTCGATTCGTTGTGGGGTAAAGAAGGTTATTCGCTCGCATCAAACTTCATATATATATACATACAATTTTTTTTTTAATAAACTGAAACTCTAACGCGACTATAACGATTCATTTTTAGCAAACCGGACCATCTCTCTTAAATGAAGAATTTCATGATGGTATTTCGAACTAATTCGAAATACCTTCTTATATAGTGGATTCTCAGAATATTGACTAATAAACCTTAAAATATAATCGTTATCGTGACACAACCACAAAGTTTCAATAAGGAGGAAGGATAAGGGTAAACGATAAAAAACACTTTGACTCGATGCATATACCTGTATATACATATAAAGAGAAAGAGAGAGAGAGAGAGAGAGGGAGAATTGGTTGTACATAAAAAGCGTGAACACTTGCGAATAAGGTGTACGTCAAGGTGACTAAAGAGGCCTCGTTACCATAATCGTCGATGCAGAAGGGGCTCGAGGAGCCAGGTGTATTCTTAAATCTGGCAAGGCAACACCTAAAGACGGTCATCATCGCTTTACAGTATAATAAGATCACAACGTGGCAAACGAGCCGCTCATGACCCTCGACGAGTTCCGATATACTTACGCGGTGTATCTACCTTCACACGAGAGAAGAGAGAAACGAGGAAGAAAGAAGGGAGAAGAAATTATCGACGGTTCAAAGATGATTCTCTTGTAGGGTCGACGCCTACCTCTTCGTCGTTCGAACGTGCCTCTCTCTCTCTCTCTCTCTCTCTCTCTCTCTCTCTCTCTCTCTCTCTTTCTCTTTCTCTTTCTCTCTTCTTCTTCTTCTTCTTCATCTTCTACTTTCTCATTTTAGACGGTTCAAAACCGTCGTGATGCATCTCCGATATGAATTATTTTCTAAAATGAAGGAAAATATTGAAGAAACAAAAAAATAAGACGTATAAGTAAAATGATTTAATCTTCTTCGTGGTGTCGTTTTAAAAAGAAAAAAAAAAAGAATAAAAAAAAGAAAAATAAAATAAAATGAAGAACCGAAATTATTACGCTATCGTTAACAAGCTTTGTCTTTCTACCAAGATTCTCAAAATCAAAGCTCTGATCCAAGTTCAGTCCTGTATTCATTCTTCCCCTCTTTATCTTCGATGGACCGAACGATGAACGAAGAACACGAAAGAGAGTCGTGCCAATGGAACGAAACAGGAAAAAGAAGAAGATGAAGAGAAAGAGGTAGAAGAAGAAGAAGAAGAAGAAGCAGAAGAAGAAGAAGAAGAAGAAGCAGAAGAAGAAGAAGAGAAAATAAGGAGAAGATCGAGCAACAAGATCTCACAAGGTATCTCGATAAATCCCTTTCGCTGGACAAATAACGACAAGGCTCATTACTATAAACACGTCTCGCGTGGTCTCTGCGTGTGGCGCGTCAACTTCTCGGCGATTCCCTTCCTCCATCTTTCCCTCCCCTTTATCTCTCTCTCTCTCTCTCTCTCTCTCTCTCCTTTCATCTTCTTCTTTTATCTACCTATCTTTTTTTCCTTACCCGTATTAACCGACTATCCCGAAAAGGAGCGACCTTCCCTAATCATGCTCTCCGACATAGCCGTTCTATGTACATATATTATATCTTTTTACGAATCTAATCGCTGTGGTTTTTACACGACGGGAGACGATTAAAAAGAAAAAAAAAAAGGAAAAGAAAAGAAAAAGAAAAAAAGAAAAGAAAGCACGTCCAACGAAAGCTGAATCAAGGAATTCTAAGTTTTCGATCGTCGTTGGTCATCGTCTCTTTCTTTCTACCTTGTTTTATTAGGAAAAGAAAAAAAAATAGAAAGAAGATCATTCTCTGATACATATATGTGTATATATATATATATATATATTCTCTTAAATGACGTAGATAAAAAAGAAATTATCCTTTCAGATTAAATCGCTTAACTGATAACACGATTGTATACAATTGCCGAGATTTTATACAGTTTCCTTCTTTTTTTTTTTTTTTTTTATTATTTTCTTTTATTTTTCATTGATGTTTATTATACCAAGCTTTTCAGTTTATGATATAGGCGTATTGAAAATTCGATATCGACTCTAATACAATATCTACACAGACATTTGCACGTACTTATATTCGTATATATGTGTATGTGCGTATGTGTCTGTATGTGCATATGTATCCATACGTTGTGGCTTCCGATCGATACGTCAATTAATTTTCGAAAGGAGGCTGCGCTTGGCTAATTTAAATGGCCGAACAAACCACCACGGTGGATTTAGGGTGGGTGGGGATTTTGGGGAGACCACATATATAGCTACCTACCGGTGCTACACGGCGGCGCACCTGGCAAGAGAACTAGGGTTTCTCTCTGTTGTTCACTCTTCTCTTCTCTTCTTTTACCCTCCCTAACTTTCATTTCCTTTACGATCCCCCTGCAAAACTGTTAGTTTCGATGGTATCATCCTCGTCGTATACTACTTAAACTCTTACACTTTTTTAATTTGTTTTTCTCTTCAGCAAACAGTTATTAATGAACTCACGAAAACGTGTTTGTTTCCTAGTTTATGTTAATCTCTTATTATAAATAAAAATACTACGGATGTATTGTAAAAATATTAAAACATACGATAACATATTATGTTGGTATAGACTTAACAACATAATTATATGATAGACACAAAATGTTACGTTGTCGTGTCAATTAAACTGTCAATATAATTAGTTTTTTTTTTCTTTTTTTTTTAATATAATATACATTATAAAAAGTACACGAATTTATATTACTATTTTACAAAAATAATATTAATGATATAAACAACAATAACAAATGCAACAGCAATAATACAACTATTGTTCTCTTTCACTAATCTAATGAAATTTAATCTAATGAAATAATTATACGTATAAGGGAGAAACTCGTTATAGTATAACATTATGAATATAATATTAAATGAACCTGACCACCTATATTCGTTCACTAAAACTAAAACCTTTGATTATATTTTCAGAGAAAGGATTTAGAAATATTTCATAAACCACATTGACCCAAAATTTTAACTATATAATACGTCGTTTGCTGATAACGAACAATTATCACGATCCCGTTGATGATGCTTGGTATTATAATCCAATCGTGATGCTGATACCTTCTTTTTCGTTAAGTATTATACGGCAACCCTGAGGTGGTTGATGATTGGGAGGAAGAAGAGAAAAAGGGAGAGAGAAAGAGAGAGAGAGAGAAAAAGGCACGTCTCGTGTAATTTTCATCGAGTGGGTGGAAACCCATTATTTCGCATTACGGGATCCTTATGGAGCTTTCTCTCTCTTTCTGTCGCTCTTTTAAGAGAAAGAGAGAAAGAGATTGTAGATCGTGATGGATCATAAGGCTATCTCAAGAAAACTCAGTGTTACGTTGATCGACGCATTCACCGGTTTTTTAAGGTTCTCTTTTTATATCATCTTTTTCTTTCATATATATATATATATATATATATATATATATATATATATATATTTAATACATTCCATACACTGTAAACGTGTCATTATCTAACTGGAAGTTTAGAGATGAAAGGAAAAAAGAAAAGAAAAAAAAGAGCGATACCATTTAGGAGGAAACAAGGTCCTTATCGCAAATCTTTATTATATCCGTTCGGTTAAAGTATATGGATAAAGATATTTAAGGAGATGATTGTATGGTGTAGCGTCCATTAGATAGAGACGTTCGAGAAAGCGTTTGAACGCTTAGGAATGTCTTCTTTTCTAATAGAATCAAACTCATGATTTTATCAATGTTTTAGATATTGTGTTACTACAAAACTATATGTCATTTATAATATAAAATGAAAACTGTATCCTTGTGTGTGTGTTAGAGAATAATATCTTTTTATTATTATTTAAAATTCTTCTATGTAGACTATATCAAGATATTTTTACGTTTCATTGTGTACGTGTACGTGCAGATGTAGGTGTATATGTTAAGAAGAAGAACGCATCGAACGGCCTATTGAAACTCGCTGTGGTAAGCAGGCGGCACGAAACACTGTAGTTAGCGACTATTAATACCATCGACCGGCATCGATAGTTCTGCCTGCAAGGCGTCATAATGATATGGTGTATCGAACGGACCCTTTCGATTCTGGTTTGTCGGTATACCGCACACACATTCTACGATATACGCATAGATAAGCTACGTACGAGCGCGCGTACAATTCTGCGTTAAAAAATATACTATTGCCTCTTATACATTATATACATTGGAAATATATGTGTGTGTGTGTATATTATATTTATATAATTCATAATAATCGTTTTATTTTTTCTAAACGATATATTTCGAAAAGTTTAATTTAGTTTCGTTCTAATTAACTTTCTATTGTAGAATGAATCGCGTAAGAAATATGGAATAAAGTAATATATTCGAATTAAAAATCCCGCCTTCAGTAAAGTGAAGTAGGCTGTAGTGGGTGCGACTTTTGACCCGTTTCACATTGTTGCCCAGCACGAAATTTACTTTTACTTTTGGCCGCATGATGGGGTACGCAGCACGTTTTGAATTAATTCGAGCGTTTGCCACGGGGAAACGAGTGGCGCATAGATGAACGTCGTAACGCGCAGTCTCCGGAAAAATAATAAACAAAAGGAGCGATGGATCTTTTCCTTCGTTGCTGGCTGATAATTTGTCGTCCTATGTACGCGCCTGTTGAGTGTTTTTTTTACGCATGAAACAACACTACAGGGTGAGTTAGTCCTTTTTTTTCAGATGATAGTCATCGATACGTAATAGTCAAATGTGTCTTACGTCTACATAGGATCACTATGCACAAATTGCTTTGCGGCTTTATTCGTACTGCATGCTAAGAAAATTTCGAGGTTACATTGACAGCCCTTTTCGAACTTATTCAGAACGAACTAAGAAAGAAGATTAACGCACGAAAATCTTACAAAAGTTCGTCACGTTCGATTAAATTTTTTTTCAAATATTTTCCAAATAATTTTCAATGTCTTTTTAATGTTTTTACGTTGGTTTATTCGTCCTTTACGATGTAAAAATGACGACAAATGTTCTTAGCTAAATAGTGCCAACATTCGTTAGTACGAGCCAATCGTATATGACGCCACGTTTGTTGGTGACAATTTTCATTAGCTTTTTTATTATTATTTTGTCGTATGTCGTATCAAACGATTCAAACAGATATGATTTTTAAGTTTTTTTTTACTTTCGTAACCGTGCTTTCGATTCTCGCTCGTCGCCAGCTCCGATCGATTTCGATTGCGTTCTAATGGAATTTCAGGCTGTTCGCTCAAACATCGTTAGATTTCATTAACTTTGGAAAATCATCACACGGTTAGATTAGCATTTACGTATTTATAATCGGATTATTATATTTTTGGTGGTAAGTTAATATATTATTTGATCAAAATCTTGGAAAATACCTTGATTCTTTCTTAACAATCGTTTTGCATCATTGTAGTTATGGCACTTATGTAAATTTATATACATATATGCTTATATATAAAAATATGTGAAAACTTTGTATTGAATTATCGAGAACATAGACAGTTTATCGAATAATATAGCATTATTTACAGCCACAAAATGACGGAAGGCAGTGCTACGAGAATGAAGAGAAATGGGGCTAGGATCTTCAAAAATCCTCCGCAGCCTCACATGTGTATACGAGATTTTATACAGGTAAAGAAACCGCTATATATACACAGAGCAATAAACGCTATGTACTTTGAATAGTAATTGTTCCGTCACGTGTGACCTTCTTTATATACGTGTAACAATAGACATAAATAAACTACTTAGAATGTTACTTAATCGATATCATTTTTGTCTTCTATGGAGAATTTAAAATAAACAAAATTTTTTTTTGTATATCCCGATTGCTACTCTCTAATAACTCTATTATCTTTTTGTGGAAGAGCAGATATAGTAATTTATTATTATAAGTGTATACAATGTATTTATTTCAGTTATGTGTGTTAAACTTTGCTGAGAACATGAGATGTCTTCTCTTGAGTTGCCAACGTGCTTTTATAAGACACACTTCCAAAGAATAGAGTATTCTCGAGCAACAACACTCTTTGCTCCAAAATGGAATAATTCTAATATTCAACAAATAATAAATGTAAAAACATCGAACGAGGCAGTGAATAGAGGTACATTCGATCAGTCTCTTTGCCTGTGTTTCGTTTCAAACATATAGAAACATAAAGAATTCCTATTTATTAAATATAATTGAATATATGAATATAACAGAAAAGAATATGTATCGTTTATATAAAAACAGGAATATATAACACGATTATTATTAATACGAAATGATGTTATATATGTAAATACGTATAATTAAAACTTTGAGTCAGATATCGGGAATACGAGAGAGAATCGTTAATGGTCATTCATTGATTATAGGGAACAACAGCACCTTGTTATGTTAATGTACTATCCTGGGATAGAATCGCAATGCCATGTAGACCTTCCCAACCTGTGCCACTTTGGGGAGGTATGAGAGTACCGTCCCCGCGTACAAAAGCAGAAGCTGTGGTTTTTGCTGTAATGGCTAATCCAGAGGTGCTTCGCATTAATGGGAAGAACGCAGAAGATCCAGAAGTACGTAAAGCGATAATTAGGATACTAAGTGATATAAATACCGACTAAGGTTATAGAAATGTCATTTGATCTTAAAAAATAATTATAATTCCAGAAACGTTCGTCCC
Source organism: Vespula pensylvanica (assembly GCF_014466175.1). NCBI lineage: Eukaryota > Metazoa > Arthropoda > Insecta > Hymenoptera > Vespidae > Vespula > Vespula pensylvanica. The sequence goes on along the minus strand of NC_057708.1, from coordinate 2,691,746 downwards.
TGATAGAACTCTTGCTGGATTTCGTAGAAGCGATGAATGCAGGCGTAATATTTTCGAGGCGGTACACGATTTTAAAAGATCGCGATATCACCGGTGAATTGAAGGAGGTATGGAACGCGGTTCAGGCTCGGCGGGACCGAGAACAACCACCTCCTCAACAAGAGACTTGGATCGACGCACAGCCACCTGTACCACAGTATCCCCAATATCAAGACCAACAACAGCAAACGCAAAAGCAGCAACAGGAATATACTTCTCAGCAACCGCCTCAATATCATTCTAGTATCGGCTATGGTAGAGCAATAAGCAGCGATAATATGCATTACGAAGGTTATGGCTATCAATCGCAAAAGTCCGTCATCGCATCGAACGATCAGATGTACCAGTCCGGCCAAATAGTATCGCAACAATATGGTAACGTAACGCGAATAGCGCAAGATCGGTACAACTATAGAGAACGTGGCAGAGACACTCTCGTACAGAATATCCCGCAACAAAGCTGTCCCGCGTATCCAGCGCCACAGTATCAATTTCAACAACTGCCCAGGCAAATGATGCCACAGTATGTAAACTCTAATGTACATCCAAACACTAATTTAGGATATGGTCCACAAACGAACACCAGTGTCAATCCAAATATGCCAGGCGCGTTTCAATCGTATATAACTAATCCGATGTATCAACAACGAATGGACAATACGATACACGTCGATATCCGTAGAATGCAACAGCAGCAGCAACAACAGCAACAACAACAACAACAACAACAACAGCAACAACAGATACACATAAACCACACGCAACAAGTGCCTCAGTACGAACCAGCGGGAGATTGGCAGAATGTCTCAACTGTCAACGTATTGAGACTGGGTCGACCGCACATGGGCGTTATTCAGAAAAACAGCGTAAGTAAGAGACAAGTGAATTCACCTACGCACGGCAAACAACAGGCCTCCTGCACGAATTGTCATAACAAATCTACCACGGAGCACGTTACAAAACCGAAGAGCCCGGTTAAAGTATTACAACGGGAATTGTCATCGTCAGGAGATCGACAGGATACGAACTATTACGTGATAACGGATAATAGTAAGACGATGAGAAGAGAAAAGGTATACACCGAGGAAATAAGAAACTTGCGGCCCAGCGACATAACGAGGGAAAACGAAGGAAAGAAACTTAACGAATGTTCGAACATCGAATCAAACGATACGTCCAAAAAATCTAACGACACTTATACTTCTGGATCATCATCGAATACTCGCAAAACTATTAATTCCAACGACAACAATCAGGATAACACGAAACAACAAGATACGAAGGACTTTGATCATCTACCAACTGTAAGTCAAATGATAGCCGATCAAAAGTTTAGTTCGAGATGTCGAATAATAGTTGGAAGAATTAAGCATAAGGATAACGTTGATAACAATAAAACGATATGGCCTCGTTTTGTCTCCGATCAAAAGATCGATCAAAGTCCGAAACGATCGCAAACAACTATTAACAGTATCATCAACCCAGGTATGTCGAACGAGGAGACTTCAATTAAGAAAAAGGCTACCAATGGTCAGCCGAAGAGCAAAAATGCCAAAGCTTATTGTGAAAACGAGGAGATACAACAGGGATACACGATATTGAAGAAAACCGAGACAATCGTTCAAGAGGAAGTTATTAACGATATTGCTCAAATATCTATTCAAGACTGTAAAGACGGCACCGAGGTCAGTCCTGTGCTATCGTGATAGCCTAGTTTTACAGCTAGTACAGAGTATTAGCTTGCAGCTAATTACCAGCGAATAATATAATTAATGTGTATATAGATAGAATATTATTCGATGATACGAGAGAAGAATGGGTCAAAACGATATTGAAAGAAAAAACAAGAACGCTGTAATGTTAATTATAATAATTATAATAATAATATTAATATTAATTATAATAATGATAATAATAATAATTATAATAATAATAATAATAACAATAACAATAATAATAATGGAGAGAGGGGCTCGAACATTTTCGCTTTTGCGTTACGAAGTTAAGGAAAACGATAAAAAAATATAAAAAAAGAAAATAAAGAAAAAATAAACAAAAAAAAAATAAATAAATAAAAGATAAGGAACAAACAAGGAAAAGCAAGGAAAAGCAAGGAAATAGACGACCGAAGGCCGTACGAGAGAATCTTCGATCTTCTTTGATCGTCGATCTGACGAATCCACTCGTCTTCCTCTCTATTATTTAAAATAGGGTTCGCCTGAAACTTCGGCCGATAAAACGAATACTTTCGCTTCTAATTAAATTGGAAAAGAAAAGAAATAACGAAGGAAACGAGGTTTGATTCTCATCATCCTTGCCATTTTACTTATCCCACCCACCCCCTCCTCTCTTCGTTTCAATCATTTTTATGTACGTCCTAACGACACTTCTCTCAAAGGCCTGATGTGCTGATCACGATTGTGAATCACGACTGATGACGAAGGAAGTCATTTTTGAGGAAAAAAAGAAGAAAAAGCACACCACAAGAGATTTAAAGGTCAATTATATTTCTACCAAGTCAACATGATTCGAAAAGAAAGGAAGGAAAAAGAAAAGAAAAAGAGAGAAAGTTTGTCAAAAGAGATAATGATCTTGGACGATGTTACATATGCTATCTCTCATTGCTGCCATATTCTACTATTATGTCAACGGAATAATCAATAACGTATCGATTGTAATTTAACGAGGAATTGCATAATTCAATTGGCAAGAAGATAAGAGAAATAAGAAGAATAACAAGAAGTTTGTAATGTTGAAGTGAAAAATAAGCAAGTATAAACATTGAAAAAGAACATTTATCATGTTTACAGTAAACCATATCGAACGTACACATGTAACAAATATATATACACAAACACATACATTTATGTGTATGTGTGTACACAGAGTGATTCATTGACAACTGGAATTACATTGTAATTTTTTTCCTTTTCTTTTTATTTGATAAGCAATGATTAAAAAAAAAGAACGACATAAAAAATATATGTGCATTTAATTTGTATTTACTTTTTATTTAATGATAAAAAAAAAAATGTTATTATAATTCTAGCTGTCAGAATTACTCAGCATAGAAATATTTGAATCCATCGACCTAGAAATGATCGAAGGCCACACCTACACACGTACATCTTTCAGTATAATTACTGATGGTGCTTCAATTATAGAGTAAAAGAAACACATTAAGATCTCAACACTGATAAATAATTATAAACACATAAAACATAAAGTAATACAAGTATAATAAGTAATTAGCGGCGTTTGTTGTGTGCTAGGAAGGACCAATCCGCGCGCAAAAATAAAATGATAAATCAAAGAAAATAATGGGAGGAAAAATAAATAAATAAATAAAATAAAAACACGAGGGTGCAATAAAAATTAAAAAAAAAAAAAAAAAGATTTCTTTAATGGTTCGGAAACGAAACCCAAAACAACGCGTATTATAACAATAATTTTCAATAACGAGCTGGCTCTCGCATTAAAATTAAGCTCGCGTTTTCTTTTCTCTTTTCAATTTATTTTATAGTCTCTTTTTTTTTTTTTTTTTTTCTTTTTTCTCCCTTTTTTTTATATATATACTTTATTATACTTTCTTCTTTTCTTTTTCTCTTTGTTTCATATTAGCAACATGCAAAATTAATAATAATAATATTTATCATAATAATAATAATTAATAATAATTATTAATAATATTAATTAATACTAATAATAATGATAATTAGAACAAAAAATTACGGTAACACGTTAAAAAGAAATTAGGAAATATACGCCATCTTGGAAGAACAGTGTAATTATTGTAATCAAACGAATTTTTAGCTTTTCTCGCTTTATACACGATGCATGATAAGAATGAAAACCAAAAGAAAAGGAAAAAAAGATAAAGAGAAAGAAAGAAAGAAAAAAAGAAAGTGATTTTTTCTATTAAAGCGCCGCAAATGGGAGAAGGAGAGTGTGCATGGGAAAAAATAATCTATTTTTTATTATTTTCGATCGATCGAAAAACTATGTAAACGTATGTATTTTAATAATTGCGCGCCGCTAACATACACACATACACAGACACAAGGTTATACGCTGTAATTGATATAGCAGTAGTAAGATATTTACTAGACGCTGAAGCACCATTATCATCTTCTTTTTTTCGTAATTTCTTACGATTTGTGCTTTTTTTTTTTTTGGATTATATTTTTCTTCCTCGGATGATTCTATAAACAAAAGAAAAAAAATTGATTATAGAACAAATAATACCAAAAAAAAGAGAAACCTTTTGCAAGCACATTATTGCAAAACGTGGTGACCAGCGTATATACTCAGAGCTTTTAATTATTATTATTATTATATATATATATATTTTTTTTTTTGTACAAATCGTTTACATGTCGTAGAGACATGTCTATAATATATACATATATATGTATATGTATATGTATATGTATATATGTATATTGATATCATTTATTGTATAAAATTTTGTTTTATTTTTTCGTTCGAATTTTCTTTTTTTTCTTCTCCCCCTTTACCTCGACTAGTTTGAAAAAAAAAGAAAAAGAGAGAGAGAGAAAGAATAAGAATAGCGGCTTTGGCCTCTTCCCCTCAAAATGGCCATCCTTCATAAAAAAACACATATACACACATACACACACACCACACACACGAAGTACATACAAAACACACTATTGTTGATACTATGTATTCAGTATTTTTTTGTGTTATATTTTAGATTCTTATTACCACGTGTATATATATATATATATATATATATATATATATATATAATGGTTTATTATATCATTATTACCACACGAGCATTGTAATCTACTATTATTCTATAATACATGGTTTTTCCAAAAACTCTCGGTGTTCACTTGTTATTCGCTCAAATCTATTTTTATTGACCGAACTATCGTTTAATAATTTTCTTAGGTTCGCACCTTTTTTTATTCTTTTTTTTCTTTTTTTATAGGAAACAAATTTGAGATAATGATTGATATGAATATATGAAAATTCCAATAGAGCAAAAAGGAGGATTATATCTACTTTTACCAGTTTAAATGAAAAAGTATTATTCAAGAAAAAGTATTAATCAAGAAAGAAGGATAGATGAGACAATTATATTGATATTATAAATTGATTTTCTCTTTTTTTCTGTATATACTTTTTTTTATTATTGCCCTTCATGTTTTGCAATCACGTAGAACAAGAACAATTATATGATAAGAAGAACACATGATTTAACAGTTTAATTTATTAATCGCTTTTGTAATTACTAAATACAGTAATTAAAAAATAAGTGGAAAAATATGTATATTGCAGAAATAAGGTGTAACGATAAAAAACAGATCGTGACATTAATAAATATCAACCATTTATGGATATTAACACGAATAAGACCAAAAAATCAGATATTTCGAAACTGATTATAATTAAATAAATATCTGGGACCGATTTGTGAATAATTAATTATCTCTTAAAGATCAAGTGTTAAACAAAAAAAAAGTTTTTATATCTTGTTTTACATGCAGAATCATTATGCAGAACGCTTGTACCTTGATTTCGAAAAAACTCTATATAAAAATAAATAAAAAATATATATGTATGTATAAAAATATGGCTAGGTTGGATCGACAGGAGGGAAACGACAAAACTGATTTTACTTTCACCAGCTGTTAGTGAACGTGACTGAGCAAGACGATTTAAAGCGTTAGAACGGAAATGAAGAATCAAAATGGAGAGGAAGAACTTTCCCTTTCCTCTGGGATGGCAAAACGTCGAAGCGACAATATTCCATAGAGATCTCTTGGCTTTCGTCAAACGTTTTCATCTCTTCTTCAGATGTGCAAGGTAATTTTACAATCAGATGTCGAGCAATAAATCAGTGTCAAACGTGCACGTGATTCAACAATGATTCAGGTAATTTCTTTTTTATATTATATTATATATATATATTTCTTTTTTTTTTTTTTAGTGCTGTTTTTATAAAGTCTTATAAATACTTTTATTTTCTTATTATTTATTGTATATAGCAAGTTTCTCCAAAAAATGATAAGATTTATAGCGAATCAAGCAGAATCTTATTCGATGACCTATTCAAAGTAATGATCGTCATCAAGTGGATCCTATTCATCGTGATTTAATGAACCATTTTTATTCATTATATTCAAGTGAGTAACAGTTGTAATGGATTTTTTTTTTATTTCATTTTATTTTTTGTTACTTTTTGAATATAAATTAAATTAAACACGAATTTATAAGGATTTACGGTAAAATTGATTTTTAAAAAATGCTTACTTAAAAGTTTTTATTTAGAAAATGTCATAAGTCAGCATTGTGATAAATTCTCTATGTTGGTAGATAATATACATTCAAATGTGTCCAGTATGCCGAGTCTAGTGGAAGGAGAAAATGAACGAAGTGGGAGAAAGTCGAGAACAACTTTCTGTAAGGATGTACAAAGAAGTAGATTCTCGATCCCCACTTCTCTACGTCCTTCTAAACGTAAGAGAGCAGATTGGCTTTACAGTAGAAGTTCAGATTGAAAAGAGAACTGTGTACAAAAGTTTTGTGATATATGATGCGTAATGACGAATCATTTGTTCCCAACGTATTTTTAATACATAAGGAAAAATTGTTATTGCAAATGTATAAATTGGAGAGTGTAAATAAGTGTTAGCGTTTATATTGTGCTGGTAATCAAAGAAATTTCTTGTAGTCGGTAGAGTGTCTTTGGATCAGGTAGTTAGTGCCATTTTCTTTTTGAGAGAAAATGTACAACAGTAATAAAAAAATTTATAAGAAGAACGAAAATGAAATATCAGGTGAGGAAATTGATAAATTCAAATAAGAATTTTAATTAAATTAAAATTGATAAATTTAAATAAAAATTTAAATTATATTAAAATTGATAAATTCAAATAAAAAATTAGATTATACTAAAGATTACATTAAAAAAAAGTTAAATGGTAATTACACAGATACATATATTATGTTTAATAAAGAAGATGGAACATGATGTAATGTCTTGTTATTAATAACAAAAATTATTTTTCATATCTTTATTAATCCTATATATATTTCAAACTTTATCGTTATTTCTTTTTTTCTAGTAAAATTACAAAATATGTGAAATGTAGATATTTCGTTAAAGATTGGTAGAATACGTAGAACTGAAAAATCTATAAAAAGATAGTAATCAGACTTTTACTATATAAGATATTGTAACAAAAAGAATTCGCTGGTTTTGGAACATTTGAAATAGTCTAATGAAAATATTTATTTTAATATAGTCTTCTGTCTAGCATTCGATGCTAGAGTAATGATAAACGATTGAACCTTGACATACTGTATAATTAACGTTAAAGTAATTAACATTAAGATGATAAGTAAAATTGCGAAAGAAATTTTTGTTCAAATATTTGTGTAATATTTCTAAAAAAGAAAATTGGATACTGTTATTTTCGTATTTGATTATAAACGCACACGAGGCTTATTCGCTGGATGAAAGTGCGAGTAGAAACGAAGTTACATTACCTTGACTTATATTTTAAAACTTAACTATGTGCGTTGAATATCTTTCTATTAGTTAAACGTAGGATTGCATTATTGTTAGTATCATTCGTTGAACGTTGCGTAGGTGAATCTGATTTCAGTTTTACTTTCGATAATTTCACCGACCAAAGAGAAAGTGTTTTCAGAATAATATTATTTTCATTTATTTTTTCAATATTTCATCCCGATTATCTCAAATTTTTTAAGCAAGCTGTTATAATAATTTTTACTCCTATCTACAATTATGCATTGTTTTTTTCTTTAATTTATATCTTCAAAATAATCTTTTATTTATCCAAATAGGGATGCTCGTTATTTTTAAATCATATTTATTGAAAATATCTTTACTCTATTATCGTCATTTGGAATATATTTTCTGAGAAAGAAAAATAAAAATCATATGTTTCGCCAATAGGTGTTCTAAGAAAGAGAACGTGTGCTCCAATAAAAAAAAAAGAAAAAAAAAAGAAAAAAATTTCTATTCATTAAAGAATAATCTAAATAGGACTTGTAGAGTAATATTAAAACACACAAAAAAAAATAAGAATATAAAAATAAGACGAAGAAAAATTAATCGATGATTAAAAAGATAAAGAAAAGTTGAGATGGTTAAATTACTGTATCAACTGATAATAACAAAAGAAGCAATACGTTTAAATAAATGTTGAAAAATATAAGCGAAGACTTACGTAATATGTTTGCAGGAATAATACGAAATAGTACAATCAATAAGAGAAACAATTATTTTTTTGTTGACAAAGAATATAAAAAAACAAATATCTTGCGAAACACTGAATTCTATTGAGAAATATAAATTTAGAAAATTAGATATTACGAAATACATTCGTAAAGAAACATACATTCAAAGAGATAAAAAGTTACGAAATGATTCATAGTACGAACGAAACAGTGGATGTTAGAAACGAAATTTAATTATTAAATGATTATTACACAATAATGATATCGATGAGTGATAAAGGAAAACGATACTATTATAATATTATTTGATAAATTCATTATAAGCCATTTGATATTTTTACAATAAAAAAATAAACAAAATATCATAAAATTCTTATTGATATTATTAATTGGCACAAATATCTATATACAAATAATAATAATACTAATAACTACAATAATGGTCTTTTGTAACATCGATCTTATGTTATGATGTAATGATGACGATAATGATACTTCTATTATACTCTGTGAAAGGAGGATACGTGTCCTCATTTGAATAAAAAAAAAAAAAAAAAAAAAAGAAAGAAAGAAAAGGGTTATTATCAAAAACAACGAAAACACATTACGGTACATATGTATTTAGATACCTGATCGAACAGATCAAATTATTTTGGTTGTGTCGTACAGGCATATAATTAGCTACCATGTATTACACCTTATGTATTTCCTATACGATCATGTCCGATTATGGATGCCGCACGAGTCGATTTGTTCATTCCTCGAGCGTCCATTACACAAATGTAGCCACGTTTAAACGTCTCGCATACAAAATGAACATTGAGCTTTTATTGAATTTTATCATCGCACGTAAATACTACGTACGATTCATTCTGTAAGCTATGAGAAAGTATAATAGACACAATGCATTCTTATAAATTATACGATCTTGCGGATATAAAAATAAAAACGTTTCAATGTCGATATTTCTTTTTTCTTTTTTGTTATTTTTTTATCATACAAAAAGACAAAGAAAGATAGATAGGGAGAAAGAGAGAGAGAGAGAGAGAGAGAGATAATCCATATAATTTTATTATGTATTATTTGTTTAGATTCCGTGAAAAAAAGATTGCAAAATCTTCTTAATGATGGACGAAATGCATCGGTTCATACAGATTCATTGGATATTGACTTACCATCCTTTTACGATCCGGAAAGGTTTCGTTTAGGCCAACAAGCTTTTTACAATAACGTCTTTACGATGATGATCGCTAAGTTGTCAGGATTACTAACTCTTTTCGCAGTACCTACTATTGTTGATGTAATAGTATTCACCAAACAAAGTAACATACCGTGTACAGCATTTCAAAGATATGTTTCAACTATATTTCATACATTTGTGTGGTACGAAAAGGAACCTGAAAAACAGAAAGAGTAAGTCCAAATATTTTATAAACTTTAATTAGTCCGTCCAATTAGAATTAATTATACACCGTCTGTCCAAAAAGTTCCGAGAATGGATTAATAAAAAATAGAGTTAAGAGAAAATGTTAAGATGATGGTTTCAATGATTCAGGTATTTTACATAGTCTTCCCCCACTCGAGTACAATGCACAAAATGCTCATACAACCATGTAAAACTATCAGAAATGTTCTTCTTTGAAGAACTTTTTCTCAATTCACGTGTCACAGTGGCTTGAATGTCGATTATGTTGTCAAAGCGTTGATCCTTCGTGTGAATTTTTATTTTCGAGAATAAAAAAAAAGTTACTTGGCATCAAATCGTGTGAATATGGAGGGTGATTGAGAACTGGCACTTATTTTTTCGATAGAAATCACTACAACTGCAGTTGTGTGACCGGCCGCATTGTCATGTAGCAAAAAGAAATTCGTGACACGCGAATAAAACATCTCAAAGAAGAACTTTTCTGATAGTTTCATATGGTTATACGAGCATTCTATGCATTCTACTCAAGTGTGGGAAGTCTATATAGAACATCTGAACCATTGAAACCAGCATCTTAACGTTTTTCTATTTTTTATTAATCCAGTCTCAGAACTTTTTGAACAGACGGTGTAGTCATTCAACAGCGCCATCATCGAATTTCGTCGCACATATTCTAGTTTTCTTTTTCTTCTCGTTTTTTTTTTATAAATACGACAAAATATGTTTGCCCTTATTATTCGCATGAAAATGTGTATATGTTATGCAAAAAATTTCCTTATGTTATTTTTAATTTTAAAATTTCCTTATTTTATTTTAATGAGTTTTTTCTTTGCTGCGTTTTTCTTTATTTTGCGACAGCAAGAAAATAATATATAAATGCTCCGCGAAGACTTCTTTTTTAATAAGAACGAGATTTTTTGTTTTCAATAATTTATGTCCTCTGAATATGCAGGATCAACAATCAACAACTCGTTCTGATACATCTTTTAAATAGAGAAAAATATATGAAAAATCTTGATGGTTTATAAATTGATCAAACACACATTACAGATTTCTTCAGTCTTTAAAAATCGTCAGGAGAAAACATTGCGTTGCCTTTCATAGAAGTTTCAACGCTGGCATACGTAAAGCTTCGCAAACTGACATGGCCTTAGCTCAGTTTGGATTTATTGGATTTATATTGCTTGGTACCGAACAACTTGGTATATATACGACTGATGAGGAAATGGATGGTCTCGTACATTTCTGGCGAGTGATCGGCTGTGCCCTTGGAATGGAAGACAAGTTCGTATAAATTAATTATTGATTCTTGAAAAATAAAAGAGAAAAAGAAAAGAACGAGAAATAAAAAGAGGTAAATAAAAAAAAATGAAATAAAATAAAAATTCACAAAATACGTCATTTTTCAGATACAATCTCTGCATGGAAACGGTCGAAGAAACACGTGCACTTTGTTCGAAGATTTTAGATGAAATATTCTTGCCTTCATTAGTTAATAGTAAGAAAATTTTCAACGATATGGGGCATGTCCTTTTAAAAGGACTTTGGCCCGTTAATCCATACTTGGATCCACATGCGTTTACTGCGTTCACTCTACACTTAGCTTCGTCAGTCGCCACTAATAATAATCATTCTATTAATATAGGTAAGTTCTGATTTCATAGTGATTATCGTGAATTTATGGAAAATAATAAATCAACGATTATCTTATATATATATATTTTTTTCTGTTTTTAGATTATCAAAGCATGCCGCAATATAGTAAATTCATTTTTAACCTGCAACTATTTGTACATCGATACCTGATTGCAACCAACTATTGGTGGTCCGTTATATTTCGCAAGTTCTTCAACAGTCAAATGCGATTGGCTATATATTTAACCGAACACTTTCCGTTTCTTGCTTATTGGTCATTCGGCGTAAAACAATCGCACGTTAACATATATCGATATAACGTCAAATGAATGTGTAAATTAAAAAGAAAAAAAAATAATTAACTGTCATTATGTAAAAGATATCATCGAATATTTAATCATAAGGTAAATTGAGTCTCTTAGAGCTAATCGGAATATTATATTACAAATTAATTATTACTTCCATTTCTATTAGAAATGAAGTGAATATGTACTTTAAACAAATATGCAATTATATAGTTCAGATATGATGTCATTTGTATCGAGCTATGTATGTATAATAGTATCAGATAACGTTCCTACATACTATTATGTAATTTTTAACAAGATCAAAAGGGATAACAAAGCGAAATAATATTTTGTTAAATTAATATATAATATTTTATATATATATATATAATATAAATATTTTTTATATATATAATATAATATAAATTTTTATATTTATATAATATAATGTATGTATATTTCGTTACTATACATTATGACAATCAATATCAGATATATTTCTTTCTATAGATAATAATTTAAATCAATTTCACGTATCCAGAGAACCCAATCGACTTTGAAAGGCTACGCAAGCAAAAGTAATAAAAGACAGAAGGAGAAGAAAAAGAAGAAGAAAGAGAGAAAAGAGCTTGTATACAAGCAACGTTTTACGTTGACAAGATACGTTTTACGTTGACATTCTACCAGAAGCATTTAAAGTTCCTTTCCTTATTGCATATCGTAATTTCGAAAGAACCTAATTTCTTTTCGCAATTCTATTAATTCAGTAAGTACTCCTATATCTAACACGACCTTCGATCATTTTGTCGAACATTTAACTATGACGTCACTACACCTATGTATCTGTCCATTTTCTTTTAACAGTTTTTTTGTTAATTTCACCGGGACGAGTGATACGTCATATCACATCGTGAGTAAAATTTGTAAACGAGACTTTTTTCTGTTCCTTTTTTTTTTTTTTTTTTCTTTTTTTTAATTCTTCTTCACGAGAGATAAACTGCCGTCTTACGGAGATCGATCGAAGGAAAACAAACTCGCATGACCGATAAAAATATCCGAAGAGTCTAGCGCTTTTGTTTTGTCAAGGTAATTCCTAACGATATTATACAAAAGTTTTTAATACGAGTAAATTTAGCTTGAAAAATATTCTGTACCCAAAAATGGTTTATGGTCCTTATATATCATTTTTAATAACGTTTACAATATTTTTATTAAAACACAAGCTTCTAAATATTCCTATATATTCTCATATGTGCGTATAATTCAAAGCAACTTCGACGCTCCATTTATACGATCCATTAATTACGGTCACGATACGATTAATTGTATTGACTTGGTCAATAAGTAATATCAATATTTTTAATAAACAAATAATGTACGACATTTATTGTTTATATTGAAATATCGTAAATTATCGATATTACTTACTAATAATTATTCATTTATCGTTAACCGAATCCATATTGATATGTTATATACAATATCTCTATATACGCTTATTTAACAAACTAATAAATGTCGACATAACTTATTGGCTAACTCAATATTACATCTCAGATCTATATAACACTGCGTTATAATATTCATTTCCGTTTCTTTCTGTTTCGTTTGTAGGTAATATCTATCTCCATGATTATCAAAAACTACGAGTGATACGGGATAAGATTAATTGCGTTAATATCGATTATAAGAAAATTTACAAATTCAGAAGAGATCTAATAAGCCGTGGAACGAATCATTGTTGAATGTCGAAGACTCCGTTGAACTGTGACTGCGATCGTCCCGATCCGATAATATTTAAGAAGAGAAGAAACAAAACAATCGTTTGTAATTGTGGCTGGGAGGGGAAATTCGTTTACGGCGTTTCCTTCACCTTAGCTATCTTCGAAATAAAACGCTTTTTCATGTTGTTACTGGAGATAATAGCTGAATGGCAAGTGATTCGATTCGCTGGTGGTTTACGTCCTGTTGTTCTCACCTTGCTCGACATTATCGTTGGTTTGCCAACAGCTATGTTAGCTGTTCGTATCATACGCAAGTATGTTGATACGTATAATATTTCTAACGTTTACATTTATTTTGTCCTTTGAAAATTTGTTAGACATAAGTACATATTATTTTTCGCATAAAATATCGCAATGTATTTACGCGATTACTTTGGTATATTAGATATCCCTATAATATCCTTATAATTTTAGATTTTTATACACACATATACATACAAATATAAATATATGCGTATCGTGTAATATAATTATTTCAGATACAAAATGTCGCAATGTTGCTCGAAAGTTAAGAAACTATTTAAATGCCTTTTATTTGTAATAACGATGTGCGTTCTTCTAAACATCGTGACCCTGATCTCCATCGGATATCATATTAGCGTAAAACAGGAAACTCTTGTAAATTTATTCAACGCTTCGATGCATCTTTACGTTAACATGGCGTCGTATAAATATGCGATAGACGAGTTACAATTCGTGTTCCAATGTTGCGGCCATACTTCTTACACCGATTGGTTTCTTTTCGATTGGCAGGTAGGATAGAGATCTCTCTCTCTCTCTCTCTCTCTCTCTCTCTCTCCCTCCCTCTCCCATGTTTACCTTATTTTATATTTAATATTTGATATATGTTAATTGTTAAAAATGTAAAAACAGACATGATATGTTATACTTGTTCTTTAGATGGCGGATTATGCGCCACGTGACGAAATGATTTATGATAACGGAATCTCCGACGAAGAATTTCGAGGTCGTGGAGTACCATTTAGTTGTTGTAGCTTACGTTCGATGACTCCATGCGTACACTCCGAGATGATGGATAAGGATATTAAAAGTATCAATGAAAATGGTTGTGCGGAAGTTATCAGTCCAGTTATAATTAGGATCGTCGTGATAGCATATGTCATGACTACTACATTGATCGTCACGCAAGCTCTATTAGCTTTTTTGATAGCAAGAGTACGTAAACAAAGATACATCATCGATACGACCGATACGATCATTCGATAATGTCTTAAGGATTTATATTTATATGTAGATGATCGATAGAATTTCTGAAAGAATTCGATTTCCTGTCTCTTCTTTGAGCTCGACGGACCGATCTACCTGTGTCCTTTCAGAAACGAATAGGTAAGCACAGTCACGTAGTTTTAGAATACATGAAAAACCTGTTTTGCATTACACGAAAGATAAATTTGTACAAAATTTTACAATTTTCGAAACAACGAAAATTGGTAAAGTGCTCGAGTTTCCTTTTTTCGTTTTCCTTTTGATTTCTTTCTATATCCTGTATTTTCTTGCTCCTTTTAATATCTTTATAGTTAATTAATGGTTTTAGCTCGAGTAAGAAGAAAAACGATCGTTATATTACTTCGTCAGTCTGTAAAGGGGTACCACGAGATAAAACAAAGTCTGGACAAAAAGGAATAAAGATAAAGCGTTTATCTCCTATAAAGAACGGATCTACAAGAAGAAAGAAAAATCGACAAAAATCTTTGCATTCTTCTTCCTCCCGGTGTAGTTCTCCTACTATGGAATACACTATTGAAACTTCTGAGGTAGCGAGAATCAAACCGAGTACTCACGAGGAGCATAGGATATCAAAGAAACGTTTGTTAACCAAACGAATTCGTTGAATTTGTTAATTTCATTATATGCACTTTTCTAAGCGCGAACAATGAAAGAACAAAGACGCGAAGAGATTATGACCGACTGAAGAAGGATTACGCGTTAAGATTGCAATTGAAAAATACTCCGCAGCACGAAATATGAATGGGTATGTATAATCGGAAGAATATTGACGCAGATGTTACCAAATGATTTATTAAATGTGTGTATTTACATACGTTAAAAACTAATACGCACGATAACGTAAACGAACGTACGACTTACACTAGAATGATAGTACATTTTTTCTAATAATCTGTTTTCTAGAAACGAGGAAAATATTTCGTTACGCGTGGAATACCGTGTGAATGCCGGTATCCAAAATACAAGTATTATTTGTTATGATTGGAGGTAAGTTGTCTAAAAGGTGGGAAGCATAATCGTCGACAAAGCGATGGTGGGGGACTAGTGGATCCCCTATTTGAATTTCGTAGTCGTCGCGACTGGATCAGTACAGTCCAAAGCATCGCACGAGGTGGTTTGTAAAGAATCTAAGGAAAAAGGATTATTTCGATAGAACCGAGTTCTCATGAACTGTGAAAATATCATCAGGAACAATTTTCCTTTGATAGCGACGAGCCTTTTGGGTTATCAGGTACGTACCTTCCTTTTTTCTTTTTTTCTTTTCTTCTTCTTTCTCTTTCTTTCTCTTTTCTTTTAATTATAGTATAGTAAACGAATGGGTGCTCTTGACGAAATGCGAAATACAAGATATGAGTCGGCGTTAACCACCTTGCGCACGTACATCATAATTATTATTTATTTCTTCCTATTATCGAAGGTCGAATTTTGATTTTGTTTGCATAAGTAGAAAGTCCATTAGGGAATGTAGCACGTACATAAATGGGATTTCTACGTCGAGTCGCGACTTTAATAGAACTGTGACGACGCTTGCTCGAACGACTTGCTCTACGTTTTGCATTGCTGAAACTCCCCGTCGCCATAAGACGATGCTCGAAATATCCTATGTTGCTAAATTTAAAAATCGCATTAAGAACGAGCACAATTCCTTTTGCGATAAGAGTATTAAGTTGCAATCTACATAAAAATATTCAAGTGTAGATTAAAAAAAATGTGATCGTAATCAAATTTGAGATATCTAATATCGAATTTTAATCATGCATCTATTCAGAATGTTCCTGTCGGATATTTAAAAATTTCGATAATACATATACGCGATAATAAACAACAATTGATTATTCGCAGACAAGAATTAATAACAAGAATTAATATATTCGTAGGAGTAATAAAAACGACTAGAATATTCGTAAAATCATATTATTATATAGAATGAGAAGAAGAAAATATTTTTTTTAATATAAATTTCAAATTACCTGAGGCATTGTAATAACCTGTTCGAATTTGCGCATGCGCAGCGATAAAGTAGTGCCTCCGAAGGACAGGTTTCCTCGTTGTGCGGATCGCGAACTTCGGCTCGATTCGGGAACGTTCGACTCTCCCCGATCGCGCTCGGGTAACTTCGTTGAAAGGATTCAGACGCGCGTCACCGTTCGTACGAAGTACGACCTCAGTCGGAGAACATCCGCGCGTTAGTCAGCTTCGCGTGTTCGCTCTTTCGCGTAACACCGTGTCGCGTATCTCTTTCTCTCTCTCTCCCTCTCTCTCTCTCTCTTTTATTTTTTCTTCTTACCTTACTTTTCCTTTTCCCGCTCTCGCTCTCTGTCTCTCTCCCCCCTTCTCTTTTCCCATATTTTTCTCTTATTTTCTACGAGTGCTTGTCTCACACGCCACGCAATACCGTTCACTGGTCGTAGCATGTGCCCACAAGTTCACAGTCTTATACACGTTTATCTACCCCACCATCAGCCCCATAATAAACTTGTCTCTTATGGTTACCGTTAAAGGGTTATATTTCGCGTCCGTTCGGGAACAGGAAAGGAAAAGAAAAATCTACGCTATTTCCATCACGCTTCTTTTAGAAGCTCGTTTCAAGCGACAAATTTCATCGTGTTAGTTACCAACGACGCAACGCGAAAAAAGTAACGGAGTGACACTTATAGCATGATTTCTTGGATATTCCAGTGAAGGAAACGATATCGTACGCTTCGCAGAACGACGACTCGTCTGGCCGAGTTCGTGCACGTGGTAGTTGAGAGTGCGAAGTGTGTTAGTTTTACTCTTTCTCTCTCTTACTCGCTGTGCTTCTCTCTCTCTCTCTCTTTCCATCTGTCTATCCATCTTTTACTTGCTGTACTTCTATCTCTTTCTATATATCCTTCTCTCTCACGTGCGACGCTATTGGTCGAGGTCGTGTGTAGAGAGGAAAAGAAAGAAATAATAAGAGGCGCGTTTTCTCGTTTCGCGAGACGATCACGAATTTACTGTCATTCTTGGAAAGTTTCGGAACAAGGTTGAGAGAAGGAAGAAGAGGAAGAGGAGAGACAAGGAGGAGAAATTCGAATATCTTGGAAGGAGAAGAAACTGGCCGGGAAGATGAGTTGCTGTACGAGTGCACCGATCGTGACCCAAACTTGTGAGACTTTGTTGAGCAAATGCGAAGTGCCGATTATTGACCTCGCTCATATGGGTAAGTCTCTCAAACGTATAATTCTTCTTCTTAATCATTTTTACAATTAGATCACGATCGATTTTGAAGCGTCTAACATCTCTATCGTACGATTAATTCTTCGGCCGAAGTCGGTTAACGTCGTCAGTCGCGACGTTACGAATGGCGCGAAATCGATATCAAATTTGAATGTTATACTTAACTTCGGAGCGCGCGCACACGTGCGAATATTTTTTTTTCCTACTCTGTTTTGTCTTTTCCAACGCGATATATTTCGTGAAATAATTTATCAATACACGTTATTAACGCGTGTCGTATAGCGTAAATAATATATATCTCTGTTGCCAGTTATATTGTAGAAATCGATAAGGAAATCTTATGTGTGTGTGTATATATATATATATATTTTTTTTTTTTTTTACAAAATTCGACAAACGTATTAAGACAAGTTATCTCGGTTTGTTTTTTCAACGCACACACACACACACACATGGATGTATATATGTATGACGTATATATGTATATCAAAAGACAGCTATGTACAAATCGTAAGTACAATGAAATTAAAGTGAAACATTAGAGAATAATTACAGCTACGTACGTATGTATATCATTTTCAAAGACGAGTCACGTAGCCGAGCAAACGACTTACATATGTACATTGGAGCAACTGGTTATATCAGAGAACGAGATGTTTCTTTTTTACTTTTTTTTTGTTCCTTTCTCGTTATCCTTTTTATATCATTTGCATACAACCTCTCCTTATTGGATACGATGCTGCTACGTGACTCTTTGGATAACATCTACATATGTATATATCTACATCTCTTTCTTTCTCTCTCTCTCTCTCTCTCTCTCTCTCTCTCTCTTTTGTTTTTTTTGAAAACGTCAATTTATCGAAATGTATCGATAAAAAAAATTCGAGAATCGAAGATAAAAGGGACTCACTTTGTTTTATGGTTGCTTGGCAACGAGGTCAGGCAAGCTGCCAAAGAGCAAAGAAAGCGACGAGCGACATGTAACCGAATAAAACGAAACCAACAGCTTGCTTCTTCGTTTCTTCGTCTTCTTCGTCTACGTCTTCGCTTCGTTTCGAAGCAAGAACCTGAGAGAGCGAGTTGCAGAGAGTATATAGTCGGAGGCGTCTACTTCGAACCCGACGAGCCATCGAGGTCAGAGCCCCTTTCACAAAGAAGGGCGGACCCTCCCTTGGCGCCCTCGAACGTTTATATAGGGTGTCCCATCGTGATATACCAAACTCGATTTCGTTCCACTACGTTTTTACTTTCTTTCAAAAATCCGATCATCCTTCCCATCTTTGCTTCAACGATAACTCCATTTTTTTCTTATTTTTTTCTATATCGTTTTATTCAATTCTCGATAACATCGTATACTTATATACATATGTATATATCTATATTTTACGTTTAATTTTATTTCACTTTATCGTCTAAAAATGAATTATTACTTCATACTCGAAATTGTTTACATGTTTCTTATGTACAAGTTATATTTAATATAGTATTGTGTATATATATATATATATATATATATATATATATATAATGGAAATATGATATTTTCATTATTTGATATCTTTTTTTATATATTAATAATATTATAACTACATGACATCAGATTACTTTTTATTTTTTAATTTTGTTTTTTATTTTCTTCTTTTTTGCAGATACAAAGAAAAATTAGGTTACAGAGTATTGAGTAGAGCGCATGAAATCGATTTATTTATTCGATTGCAACGATAATAGAAATAAACTAGTTGTATTCTCGATCGTTCGAAGCTTTTCGTTGAGGATAATCGCGGCAATTTCATTGTTATGAGTTAAGTGTATAATTGCAGTAAAAGAAAACAATGTCGTGGGATGATGAATAATGTTAAGAAAAATGACGTTTTAATCTGCGAAAATTCCTTATTAACTCCTATTGAGAGTATTTTACTTCTATTAGGAAATATTTTTTCTCGTTATAAGATTTTTCTTAATTTTTTTATTCTTTTTTTAAATCTTTTCTTAATTATTTACGGGAAGAATATTCGTAATTATAAATGATATGAAAAATAGTGAACTTTTTATCGAAAATTATTAGCCATTGATACGAAAAAAATGGTTAATCGTTAAACACATATTAGGAAAAATAATACAGTATATAAAACAAAGAGAGAGAGAGAGAGAGAGAGAGAGAGAGAGAGAGAGAGAGAGAGAGAGAGAGAGAGAGAGTCAGATGTGTATATACATATAGAAGTATATGTATGTAGAAAAAGACATGTGATGTACGTGCGTCACGCATCGTCGACAGTAAGATATCACGTATCATGACTGTTTCCTTTGTGTTGTCGATTCCGACCATGGAAAGTTGTTACTTTGACTAAAAAAAAAAAAAAAAGAAAAGAGAGAGATGCTTCATGATACAAAAATCATATAAATCTCGTACGATATACTTATAAACTTAACTGTAAGAAAGAATTCACGATCCGACTTTTTGTAGTTTTTGTAAAAAATAATCAACGTAATCGATCGTCGAGTAATTCAATATTATAAAGAGTACATAGTTAGAAATTTTCCGTTAGTGAATTCTTTCCTGCTATATAAAGAGAAAACGAACAAACGAACCCCACGAGGATTGCATATGATCGCGTAAATCTCGCGCGAAGTTGACTGAACAAGCATGGTCCAAAACTGGTATGGTATAGTTCCAGTCAAACCGGTATATATATGTATAGTAAGTTTTATATATAGCTAACGTGCAACATATATTTATACTTATCCTACCGTCTTACAATAAAATGAGAGAAAGAGAGAGAGAAAGAGAAATTTCACACGCGTGAACTTGAAAAATTCGACCTTTTCTGTTCATGTTTTTACGAGTAAATTACATTATTTCGAATATTTTTACAAATGATCGAGAACCAATATAATAATAACGAAAGATCGTT
Organism: Vespula pensylvanica; assembly: GCF_014466175.1. Lineage (NCBI taxonomy): Eukaryota > Metazoa > Arthropoda > Insecta > Hymenoptera > Vespidae > Vespula > Vespula pensylvanica. The sequence continues at coordinate 2,670,973 of NC_057708.1, read as the reverse complement.
GGTATAAAGTACAAGAGACAAGTGTCATCTAAAGGCCACTTTAATGTAACGCGATTGATTCTACGTATACATTTATGTCTAAATAAGCATAGATATGTACTCGCTATGCATCGTTCATGCAAAAACCTGTAATTAGATGTGTGTATCTATGGCAATTACGAACTAAGACGCCAAGTGCAGGCAGTGCATTATCATTTGCAAAGAAACAGGACGCGCTTTTGCGAAACGGATGTGAAAAAGAAGGAGAAGCAGAAAAAGAAAAGGAATGTAATCGTTTATGCGTCTTATTTTAAAACACACGAAAACACGATTTCAAAAATAATTATTTCTTCATTAGAACCGGTTTTTTATTCACGAAAAAAAATAACGTATACATATACACATACATATATACATATAAGTCAATCCAATAGAGAATCCACAAAACGTTCGTGTGTTATCCTGTTTGGAATGAAGGCATCGTAGGTAGACGTTGCAAAATTCTAACTTGCGCAAGCGTATTACACGACGTTGACGTCTTTTGATGGCCAATGACGTGAATAAACTGTCATCGTTTTCTATTATTGCAAAAGTCTCCCCCTTTATTCCTGGATCAATGAAAACTCATTAACGGGACGATTCGTGTTTGAAAGAAACCCGAAAGAAAAATAATAAGAAAAACAAAGAAAGTATTTGTTAAAAGTTTTCGTCGTTACAAGCGATGATTTTTGTACCAATTACAGTTTTTCCTTTTCTTAACATTCATATTAAATATATATACATATATATATATATCGTTCAAGTTATGACGTAGATAAAAGAAAATTGTAGTAAATAGTGCCAACTGAGTATATAAGCGACGAAAGAGATGTCAATGCATTCAGACAAAGTTTCCACAAGATATTCATAATGAGATTGATAAGAATGATAAAGATGATAAACACAATATTGAAAAAGACGGAGAGATTATATCTACGTTTTTTATAAATCATTACAGTTTCGTTTCTTTTTCTTCTTTTTTTTTTTTCTTTTCTAGGAATGTAAAACAGATCGGTATCTCGTTGGTCAGCTTATAAATCGTTAATTCGTTCGCAATAAAGTTTAAAAAAATAGGAATATAATCTTTCATAGTTTTAAGAACAAAGGGTTATGCTAAGAGTCGAGAAATGCAAAGGTGTATAAGATCGGAGAATTCGCTTGACGTATGTAGTTTCTCCGAAAGAGATAAATCAAAAGCAGAGATCGTCGTGCTTTATAACTATAAAGATAGGAGGGAGAGGTGGGAGATATTCTTGGCAGTTGCATCGATCGTCCGTTTCATCGTCTATGAATTGTGAACGACGAGTTCTGTCTACTGAGAAAGAATATATATGTATACTACAATAAAATACAAACACGCGATGGCTTCGTATACGAAAAAAGGAGATACGTAGTGGTTGTGTGTGTATGCGCGCGCGCTATATATATTACGAGTACACTATATATTATATATATATACATATTTATATATACCGCGATATGCTTCGTATATTTATATGGAATAAGAATAAAGGAAAAAAAATTTGATATTTTTTTGAGAATACAAATGCAATTATCATCAAAACAGATAAAGATTCTTCGACGCAAAAAAAAAGTCAAAGAATCTTTATTTCTATCTTTATTTCTTTCTTCTTCTTCGTCTTCTTCTTCCTCTTCTTCTTCCCTTTTAAATTCGATCGTTTCTCACGACTCGTTCATATCTCGGCCGTGACACCGACCACGAGCAAGGAATTACACGATTGAATTATGTTCATGCTCCTTCTGGAACATATTTAATAGTACATAGAATAACACCGTCGCGAGAAAGATTTAGATAAATATGATTCGAGAGATAAACATGATTCTGATCGACCTTCGGAATTTAATTGATTTTTTTCCATCTTTCTGTTTTAAAAAATGCAATATAAAAAACCACTCACGTAAGAGAAGTATTACTATTATTACTATTTTTTTTTCTTTTTTTTTCTTTTTCTTTTTTTTTTTTTTTTATTTATTTACTTTTTCTTTTCTTTTACAACGTCGTGACTTACGTAAGCGTGTATAAGTGTGTACTTCGTAAATCGTCATGATAATTACGTCGTTTGAAAATCGTATAATTTCATATATGTACACATGTCTATGGGAAATATACATTCTTTTTATTTTATTTAAATGAAATTTCTGTAGAGAAAATGTTATTTGATTTTGTTGTCATTGTCGATGGAATATTCTCTCAAGGCATAAGAAGAATTGTGCGAAGTTGCGTTGAATTCTCGTAAAAGAAACCTTGCCGATAAGCGACGTCATTGGCTCATTTTTCCCAGTAAATATTTATCGTACTTTGCGATCTTGAGCTTATTATCAGCGAAATTGTATTTTCTTTTAGGTTAAAGTCCATTCTTATGATTGATTAAATCGCATTAAATAAATGATTAAACTCTTTGACCACTTATAAAAATGCTTATAAATTTGCCGTCGTGGAAATTATTTGGATATTTCTTTTCTTTTTTACTCTCGATTGAATACTTAGAGAGCGAGAAGGAGAGGGAGAGTGAGAGTGAGAGAAAGCGAGAGAGAGAGAGAGAGAGAGAGAGAGAGAGAGAGAGAGAGAGAGAGAGAAATTGTTACATCGTTAAAAATGATTCTTTTCAACTCAAATACGAAATATCTTTGATAACGAAACAATAACGTCTTACAGTTATCATCGTCGCCATTTTAAAAGCAAACACGGATTGTCCCTACACTTGAAAAAAAAAAGAAGGAATAAAAGAAAAAAGTTTTAAGAATATCGGAATCGTTATCGTTAAATCGATGAAGATAAGAACATCTGTATATCCGCGTTATTTATTTTATCGTTGTAATTTAGATTGAAGTCGATTAAGATTCTTGTCATTTTCACAACGTTTTCTTCCTTTTTTTCTTTTCTCTTTCTTTTTTCTTTTTTTTTTCTATTTTAAATCCATCTCTAACGTATTAGCAAGATAAAATCACAATAATTACATTAAAGTTCCATATATTACTTTTGAACAATATATCTTAATTGAACATGTTTCATGTCGCATTCTTTTCTTTTTTCTTCTTCTTTATTTTGTTCTCTGTTCGTATTAACTTGTATACTTATCGTAACTTTGTATACGTGTAAAATAAAAATATTATTAAACGTATAAAAAAAAATATTATTTCTGTAGTGCATGGTAAATGAAAATACATAGGATCGAGTGAAAATTTTCGCTGGTTTCTCCTGGTACCGACAGTCGACAGTTCTCTTTCTCTCTCTCTCTTTCTCTCTTTCCCTCTATATATCCCTCTCTCCATACTTTCGCTCAGTACACCTACATATATACAATAACGATCGAACGCATGTACCGTTACCGGATGCTGACTTTAAAAGCACACGCAATACGTATATGGTTGATATGTATGTGTGCATATGTATGTGTATAATATACATATATATATAACGTACGTATGTACATCATGCATAAAAGAAAGAATGATGATATTGCAATTACTACAATATATATCTATTAAAGCATTTTATATGTGTGTATGTGTGCATAAATATCATTGGATTAGTAAATACTCGGCATCATTGATTTGATTGGTATTTGGATATGCTCTATATAATTTACAATCCATTACTACGATACACTTCTCTCGATGACAACGATGATTTATCGACATTGAGATATATGTATCTATATATATTTGTACATATATATAGGTATGCATGATAAGACATTTGTATATTATGTACATAATCGATTCATTGAATAACCAGATACTTGCACTTTTCTTGGAAGTATATGATGATATATCGTCGCATATTCATTAAAACCTTTCGTAAAAAAAAAAGAAAAAAAAAGAGAGATAGTTTTATATAAAATAATTCATTTAGAAGTGCATATGTAATAATCGTTTAGTAATAAAATCTAAAAAAGAAACATGTGCATACATAGATACATAAATAATACAATCGGAGAAATAAATCGATTGATTGGAAATTTATTGTAAAAGAGTCATTGGAAAATTTTAAGTATTATTACTTTGAACGCAATACTCTATCGAATAAAAACTAGACAATTTGATGATATCTTTGTGATCAATTGATAAATGATTTCTATTGTATTTCTATAATCTTTTAGATTTTGCAAAAAAAATATTTGCGATAAAATCTATTACGTCAATTTGATATAACTTTTTTTTTTATCTTGGTTACATATATGTAAACGTAAAACTATCGCAAACGAGCGTCGTAATTTCTATTCTAAATGGATCTAACTATAGCACATTATCGAAATACGTGAGAATTTGAAGAAAGTAGGTAGAGTTCGTTATATCGATCATTTGTTAAACAATTCGTATGAATTCACTTCATCTTTACGTTTTGCTAAGTAAACTAATAGGATCGTTTTATCTAATTTGATACTTCTCTCTCTCCTCTCTCTCTCTCTCTCTCTCTCTCTCTCTCTCTCTCTCTCTCTCTCTCTCTCTCTTTTTCTCTCTCTCTCTCTCTCTATTTCTTTATCGTTTCGTGTATTTATCGTTTCTTTGCAAATATCATTCGGCACGTGTGACTTAGTCATTGTAGAATTTTTTCATTAGCGATAATTTCATGAGAAGAGTCGTTTACATCCAGAATGCAATAATATAAACTATTTACTACAATTAACTAATTATTTTCAATGGCAAATCGTTGATTACTATTTGTTCAATCTCGCAAAAAAAAACAAGAAAGGAAAAAAAGTGAAAGAATATGCTTGAAAAAACGACTCATGTATCTAACAGAAAATGTTCAATGAGACATACGTGCTTGCAAAATTTTTAAACAATATACATTTCGTTATTTGTATAAATTATTTATTGTTATGTATCAGGTTAACATTTTTCCTAGAAGGTGGCACACAAAATTTGTTTTTCTGACGCCTGCTGCAACAAAATTCGATATGCAATTGCAACGCCCTCTTTAATTAAAAGAAAAAATGCATTTTATCTCAACATGATTCTACGATATCTACATATATATATATGTTTTACGGATAGTTTGATATAAATTATTGAATATTTATTATACGATAAACAAGATTTTTCTTTCGTAAATATATTTATGTATCTCGTATATTTTTTTCTTTTCCTTATTTAAATTTATTATTTTCGAAAACGAACGTGATAGTTATCAAATCAGAGAAAGAGAGAGAGAAAAAATTGTTTATTTTATTTTTGATACGAGTAAAAAAACACTTTCTAGATTTGATCATTCGTCTATTTATTCAAAGTCAATTGAGGAAGTGGCTTGCTATCGTCCAAGGATGTGGTGAATCAGTTTCAACATATTAATCTGGAGGCCGTTATCTCTTCTAACAGCGTTACATTCGAACATTTATTAGAGTCGAGGTCAAGGTAAAAGATAGGTATCTATATCTACCTATCTTTCAGAAAGAGGTTATATAGATACTTTTTGGAGATCTTAGTCTTACGATCATGATAATTACAATGTTAAATGGATAAAACAGAATGCAAAATATATTCTCCTAACAAACTTGGCTATTTGATATTGAACAATTCAAAAAGTTCTTTTTTTTTTATATATTTCTTCTTTTTTTTTCTTTTTCTTGTCTGATAACATTTGAAAGGAATGCAGGAACAATGATCGATGACGAAAAACAAAAAGAGAAAGCATTCGTAATATTGAAAGTAAACTAAAAAGAATAAAAAATAAAAAAGAAATGTTGTGAAAGAGAGGTAACGGAAAGTCTGTCAAGAAAATATCTGTGTCACCCACTTGCGGTCTTGTTTAAATCTATTTCGCAGAGGGGGACAGTACAGTTGGCGTATCGATGAAACGTTTCTTGAATGAACGATCAAAGTTTATGTTCGGTGACATAGCGTAGTAAGAGATAAGAAAACTATAATAACAATAATAATAATATTCTCGTTATTCTTTCTCTCGTACGTACGAATCACTCTTATCATTACAAACGACTTAACCTTCATATTGTGTTTATATTTCTGTACGATCTTTTATAATTAGAAATTTTTCTATATTTTCAGGGACCGAAAGGAGTCCTCAGAAAGGAGTTGTCAAGCAAGTCGCCACGAAATTAGTAAGAGCGTTATCGGAAAAAGGATTGGCTTTACTCGTTAATCATGGCATTCCAGAATGTAAGGTATTGCTGAATTCATTATTAATCAATGAAATTATCTGTAAATATAATAAATAAATCTTAAATAATTCGTATTTTCTCGTTAATCCTCTACAATTCTTATGTAAAGCGTCTATACAAAAGTAATATAATTTTAAAAATGATGTATAATTATATACAAATATAGCTTTATATTTGTATAATTATACCATACTAAGTATAACATATTATATACATGTAATTACTTATTATAAATTTTGTAATAATATAAGTTATAATATTATAAAATTATATAATATAATAGTCACTTTAAAGTAGTTATAGTAAAATCTATTATATCTATGAAAAATCTTATATATACGTACGTACGTATTTATATATGTATGGATGTATAAAACAAAAATTGTTGAATATAAGGAAATGATTAATTGGATATTAAAATCAAAAAATAACACAAAATACAAATATATATATATATATATATATATATATATATATATATAAACGTATGATTTTTAATTTACATAACATTATAGAGGATTAACAATTTTATATTTTTCTTACATCAACTTTAAAAGTCAATTTTAGTATATGTATTTAATATAGAATAGATAACACAAAGCAAACAAGGATTATTATGTAATGCACTATCACAACTTTATTTATTTTCATCATCTTTCCAATGTAGTATAGCTTAAGAAAGTGTGAAAAACATTTTGCTATCATGGCGATGAGCATGCATACGTTGAATCATATTGATAGGAGAAGATGATATATTAATAAAATGAATGTAGACATATACTTATGTATCGGTGGAGAAGCGTCGAAGTTTTCAAGGGCTCGTGATAAAAGTCTCTTAGATTACATGTACAACGACCTCGCCACTTGAACTTGCTATTATCCTGCACAATAGTGATGCAACAGTTCATTATGCATACATATATATTTTTTTTGTTTTTTTAGTTAAATAAATTGTCGTAACTCTGAAAAGGATAACAATATATACGTGCATTATCGATGCTAAAGACGATCATCGATCAATCGATCATTCTCGAGATCCTACTAATTTTCTCGAGATTAAAACCACGTTATGTATTTACATATATGACAATCGATAATTCCACTTTTCATGCATTTTATTCGCTTATTGTTTATTATTATTATTATTATTATTATTATTATTATTATTATTATTATTCATATACATGATTTAATGATAACAAAATATCGATGGATTCATGATCGGATCGACCACCTTTCTGAAGAAAAATTTATTTAATATTAAACTCTGTATCGACATTTATATTCAAGTCAAAGATAAATCTTTACTAAAATAAATAATCATCGAATTAAGCTATGAATTTGTATTGAAGATAAGAAAGAAATTTGTATTACATACAAGAACAATTTGAAAGACTCGCGGTTTTCTTTTCTTTCTTCTTTTTAAAGTCAAAAAAGAAAGAAAAAAAATAAGATCGCAAATCTTTCAACTCGACATAATACATTTATATTGTACGTCGATATAATATATGATCGTCAATTGATTATAGAATCCTCTCTTCGTTTTCGCGTGATTGCAGTTGAAGGCCGCGTACAGAGCACTAGATGAGTTTTCCGAATTGTCAGAAGAAACAAAAAGCAAGTACGAACGTGATCCTTCGACTAATCACGGATATGTCAAGCCAGGAATGGAGAAGTAAGTGTAGATATTGGTGTACGATGTGAAACGGTTTGGTGCGTATGAATCAATAGTGAAAAAGAAAACAAAAACAAAGAGTAACAACAATGTCAACAACAACCAAACCAAGACCAAGATTCATTGATCGTAAAAGCTAGGAATATATATCATTTACACTTACATTGTGCAATTATTTGTTACTCTTTTTTTATCTCGCTATTTTTCTTGTAAGTACTGTAAGAAGAAAAATATTAATCGAGGAACTAATTAGACAAATAAAAGAAAATAAAAATAAAAAGGAATAAAGAAAGAAACCTAATTTGTTAACTCCGTGGGTGTAGATATATTGGATCATTGTAATGATCGTTTAATAATTGAAAATTCTGAAAAAGTTGATATAAAAATGTAGGCATTCCTGCGAAGATAAAAGAATAATGAAAACGCGTAAGGTAGATCTCTTGACGATTTTCTATTTTCTTATCTCTCGGTATATTAATGCGAAGGATAAAATAGAAATGAATATTCGTGATTTTCTTTTTCTCCTTCGATCCGTAAAATTCGCATAACTTTTGATTCTGACATATTTTTACTTTCGAATATTAGATTCTCGGATGAAGAAGAAATTCGTCACGCTTACAACGTCACCGGCCACAAAGGAGCGTTACCGCAAGATGAAGTACCCGGATTTAAGCCCGCAGTCGAAGAACTAGCTCGAGATTTCAAACAACTCTCTGCCATGCTGTTAACTGTAATTATCCTTCACTTTTGAATAATTGAGAAAGAAATAGAATATACCGCTTAGAAATAATATTTCGTTACTAATCGTTTAGCTAAACTCGGCTTTGTTGTATAGTGTCGATGCAAGAGACGTTTAGAGAATGATTATTTTTCTTTAATGTGATAACGATGTTTTGTTTTGCCAATGTTAGAAAAACTGTAAGTAACCCTATAAACCAATCAATCAATCAATCGAGGAAAACAAAAAGCTGTCTAATACGATTGGTTTCTTCGGTTGCATTACAGCGAAGAGTACAATGAGCTTCTAAATAGCAGGACAATGTATCTGATATGTGCCTTATAGGCTCTGGCCGTGGGCCTAGAGCAATCTCCCGACTTCCTGCTCACGAAGCACGCGCACATGCTGGGAACTGGTAACGAAACGACTCTTCGTCTTCTCTACTATCCACCACTTGGTGCACCGGTACCAGGCGTGACGCGTTGCGGAGCTCATTGCGATTACGGCACTTTCACTCTGCTCGCACAGGTATGCGTACAGCCTCGCTTCTATAAGATAGCAAGTTATTACATAAAGAGATAATAAAAGGTTCTCGTGATCTTGAACACAATAGCCAGGTCAATCTATCTATGAAAATATAACGCATCTACCTTTTTTCTGTATCACCTTTATTATCTTTTATTCGCTTAGGAAATAGGATAGACCTCTGAATTTGTTTTCTTCTTTCTTTCTTTCTTTTATTCTTTAGGATTGCGAAGGTGGCTTAGAAATACAAACACCGCGTGGAGATCAGTGGAGACGGGTCGGTCATCTTCCTGGAGCTATTTTGGTTAACACAGGGACCATATTGGCCAAATGGACCAACGATCAATTTCCAGCTTTGAGACATCGTGTAGTTGTACCGGAACATTGCGGTCGTGGTCGTCATTCCATCGCATTCTTTGTACATCCGAACAACGATATCCCTATTGAACCGTTGGATATTAAAATCGTGAAGGCCAATCAAGAATCGGCACCCTGCCGCCTTCAAAAAAAGAAACGTGGTGTCTTAACGGCGTATCATCATCTTCAGCGTCGATTTAGAGAAACTTATGCTTCGTAATATCGTGTCTCGGTATCATCAATATCTATCATTCGGTTCATCATTGAAATGCACTATTCATTTTCCAGGTTACATTTCGTATTGGCTATATGATTTCTATCCTCACCTTGATTTAATGTAACTCACGAGTAAACTCTTTTCAATTGGATACAGTTAGATTCCTTTCTCGTACGATTCTATGATTTAATCGAATAATAACAAATTACTTGACACGTTAGACACAGTATAAGTTTGTCATACCAGAAAACATCGATGTCTCGTCTTAAGGCAATAATAAAGAATTCTGTACTTACATTTAAATGAAATTGCTCATTAATTTTCCTTATAGAATCGAAAATACGAGGAATTAGGAATCGTAAGTATATCTCTTTATTATTATTTAATTTGTATTATTTAATGCTTATATAGTATTGCCAATTTTAACGTAATTGAACAGTCATTAAAATATGCTTAGAATCCAGCATTCCATTCGATTGATTGCTTTTCTTTGTACGGTTTAAAACAAATTATCTTATCCCCTGGTTGAAATGTTATAGAAGTTTTGTCCAATCTAATACCGCATTCTGTGCCATTTTTAATCGAGTCTACTTCATTCTTTAGATGTCGCAGTGATAGTAATTTTCCTGTTACAGAAATGAATGATCAACCTGTGATCTTTATTTCAATTTTTTAATAAAAGTCATACATACTTTTTCAACTTACCGGTATAAATAACATTTTCATTTCGTATCAAATGATATATTCCGTTCCTCTTAAGAATACCTTCAACACACTGACAACCAGCAATACTGACACGTTTCTTCTCTACTGTTACATCAAACTGTTTCAGAACTTCCGCTTGACCTTTAATGTGTATAAACTTTTGCAATGTAAAATCTATAAAAAATAAGAAATTATTATTTTAATAATCTTACCAATTATTTCTTCACGATCTTCGAATGGAAGTTTCATATTAATTTCATTCTTGATATCATCTATTAGTTTGTATATGACGTTACAAGATCGTATAGTAATATCCTTTATTTCAGCCATCTTTTGTATTTCGCTTGGTACATTTACATTAAATGGATAAATAACAGCTGAAAAATAATATCATTTTAATACAATTATGTAACATTTGCAAATATGATTTGTGTGAGATATATATATATATATATATATATATATATATATATATATATATATATATA